>NW_024081009.1:1657011-1769306 GCF_003009895.1 Hyaena hyaena
GGGGAGGAGGGGGCTGGGGAGGAGGGACCACTGGGGAGGAGGGGACTGGGGGGCTGAGGAGAACTAGGGAGGAGGAGGGCACTCAGGGAGGAGGGGTGGTGGGGAAGGACGAACTAGGGGGCCGGGGAGGACTAGGGAGGGAGGAGTGCGCTTGCTGGGGGGAGGAGGGCTGGGGAGGTGGGAACTAGGGGGCCGGGGAGGACTAGAGAGGGGGAGCACGCTTGGGGAGGAGGGGTGGCTGGAGGGAGGAGGGGTGGCTGGGGAGGAGGGCTCTGGGGGGCTGGGGAGGACTAGGGAGGAGGAGCGCACTTGGGGAGGAGGGATGGCTGGGGAGGAGGGGGTTGAGGAGGAAGGGGCTAGGCAGCAGGGGGCTGGGGGAGCTGGGGGGTCTGGGGACAAGGCCCCCATTTCTGCTCCCCTGGCCCCGGGGCCCAGGCCACGCTGCCCTCATGAACCTCCCACAGTCCCAGCGAGAAGAGTCCTAGGAGTTAGTGAGGCCCAGTCTTTCCCTCAGTTTTGGGGGAATGGAGGAGCAAGGCAGATACAGGCAAAAAGGAGGTCCAGCCCATTCCTGGATCTTGGAGGCCCCCACAGATAGGTGGACCCCCCAGTCCCCTCCCTCAGCGCCCTGCACACACACGTGCACACACATGCAAAACTAGGTGCAAGAACATATGAAGGTGGAAGGCCGGTGATAGTTGGCCAAATACCCTGAGATAGGCCGGATTCACACGTTCACCCGCTCACCTGTGACTTTGTGCATCACATGCATTGGTCCATCATTTCCTCCTTCCCTTCTTTTCACACCCGCCTTCTTCCCTCCTCCCCGCATCTTCCCACACGTCACTCACTAAGTATCTGGTGAAGCTCGCAGAGAGCCAGCCCCTGTGCTGGATGCTGGAGGCACAGAGCTGAAGGAGACCCTGTCTGCCCTTGGGGAGCTGACAGCCTAAGGGGGAAACAGGTCATTATGTGACTCTGTCACCAAGGAGCAAGGGCTTTTACAAAAAGGCAGTGATGGGAGCAGCTGGGTGGCTCAGTCCATTAAGTGTCTGACTTCAGCTCGGATCATGATCTTATGGTTTGTGAGTTCAAGTCCCACATGGGCTCTGCACGGTCAGTGCAGAGCCTGCTTGGGATTCTCCCTCTCTCTCTCTCTGCCCCTCCCCTGCTCATGCCTGTACTCTCTCTCTTTCTCTCTCTCTCTCTCACTCTCTCTCTCTCTCAAAATAAATAAATAAACTTAAAAAAAAAAAAGAGGCAGTGATAGCATATGGGAGGAGCCAGCTCTTTCTAGGCCAATTGCTCTCCATGGCTGGGGAAGGCCTGGAGCGATGCTACTTCCTCGGTGTTGCCGGCATCCAGGTACCGGAGAGTAGGCGGGAGAGAGTGGGTTTGTGCCCCAGCCTGCAAAAACACAAGAGCAGTGATGGTCCTGGAAGTGAGCCAGATGGTCAGTCTAGAACAAGTCACGCAGGAGACTCAGAGTCACTCTGTCATTGGGTCTGCTCCACGGTAGGCAGCAGAGAGTGACATTTCAGAGGCAGCATGAAACACAGGAAGCCCACAGAGCCTATTTCAGGGGACCAGGGGCCCCGTATATGGCGTTCAACTTGCTCACATGTGGGCTTCAGGTCAAGATCAGCGGTTTGGCCCCAGCTCTGCCTCTCAGCAGGTGCCAAGTCGCTTCTCTTTGCATCTGAGTGTTCTCATCTGTCCAGTAGAGGCAGGCACCCCTGTCTGCTGCCCTGGGAGTCTGTGCATACACTCCACAGTGAACTTGAAAGTTCCATCTAAACAACAGCTTGCAGTCTGAGTCTAAGGGGCTGAGTCACAAGGCTGCTCCGGGCCATGTCCTCAGGTCCATGTGACCCTCACCTGGCTCAATGCAGCGACCCCATCAAGCTCTTCTGCCCTCAGAGGGCAAAGGGCAGCCTCTGAGCCCACTCTCCTCCTCCCTCCCGGATTTGCCTGGCCCAGGTTTCAAGGAGACGGCCTTCCTGTATGCAGTGTCTGCTGCCGCCCTCACCCACACTCTGGCCCGCGCCTGCAGCGCCGGGCGCATGGAGCGCTGCACCTGTGACGACTCTCCGGGCCTGGAGAGCCGGCAGGCCTGGCAGTGGGGCGTGTGTGGCGACAACCTCAAGTACAGCACCAAGTTCCTGAGCAACTTCCTGGGGCCCAAGAGAGGAAGCAAAGACCTGAGGGCACGGGCAGACGCGCACAACACCCATGTGGGCATCAAGGTGAGCACAGTGCCGGGGGGCCCGAAGCCCCGCCCCAGGCAGGGTGCAGCGCCAGGGAGCAGGGTCTATAGGAGGGCGTGCCCCTCCACACACACACAGAGCTGTTCCAGGAGGAACCTCATCCCTTCGACCAGCACACCATTAGCAGGTGCCAGGAAGTGGGGGAGGGTCCCGGGCGGCATGGCAGGCTGGGCTAGGCGGCAGGTGGGAGCCAGGCTTGGGATGCGGCCATGATGAGGCAGAAGCATGTTTGGAGGGGGGTCTCCATTCCATGGACCATCCTTCCTGGACATCCTAGAAGCCAACATAGTTTGAAAACTTTGATATCGTGCAACACCACTTCTTCCTCCATTTTACAGATGGAAGGATAGGGGTGGGGGCCCCCCTCCTTAGCAGAGGACACACAGTAGTGGGAGGACCGGAGGGTAAAAGGCATCTGGGTCTATTGGGATGAGAGGCTGGGGGAGGCTAGTGTTCAAATTCTTTAGCAAATGGGATTCTGTGTCCTCATCACTGAGATGGGGTAAACCAGGGCTGCCGAGTTCAGTTGTGCATGCTTTCTACTCTACAAGAACTCTGGGCCAAGGGAAGGAGCTGGGGCTCAGGTCCGGCCCACATTGCTCTCCCCCAGGTGCGTACATTGGCCCAGCAGCAAGGTGGCCTTGAGCTGGTTTACACAAAGGTGGCATGTGAAATAGCTTGGGTCCTATTTGCCCCCTTCCCCCGTCCCTTGACCGACTTGCTGCCCCCCCCCCCACCACCACCGGGGTCTACACTCTAGAGGCAGACTGGTGCCAGGACCATGACCATGCCCGCATTCCCTCTCTCCTCGCAGGCAGTGAAGAGTGGCCTCAGGACCACATGTAAGTGCCACGGAGTGTCGGGCTCCTGAGCCGTGCGCACCTGCTGGAAGCAGCTCTCCCCGTTCCGCGAGACGGGCCAGGCACTAAAACTGCGCTATGACTCAGCTGTGAAAGTGTCCAGTGCCACCAACGAGGCCTTGGGCCGCCTGGAGCTATGGGCACCTTCCCGGCCAGGCAGCCCCACCAAGGGCCTGGCCCCGCGGCCAGGGGACCTGGTCTACATGGAAGACTCCCCTAGTTTCTGCCGGCCCAGCAAGTACTCGCCGGGCACGGCGGGCCGGGTGTGCTCCCGAGAGGCCAGCTGCAGCAGCTTGTGCTGCGGGCGGGGCTATGACACCCAGAGCCGCCTGGTGGCCTTCTCCTGCCACTGCCAGGTGCAGTGGTGCTGCTATGTGGAGTGCCAGCAGTGTGTGCAGGAGGAGCTGGTATACACCTGCAAGCATTAGGCCCGGTGTGCCCTGGGGGGGGGCGGGGGAGGAGGCGGGCACCACCAGGACCCCGTGGTCCTCGGCCACGTGGAGGCCCCCAGCAGGCACATGCAGCATGCACCTGCCTACAACGTCTGTGCCTGAGCGTGGGCTCCTCTCTCCACGGGGCCTCAGCGGCCTTTCCCTCCCTGGACACCCAGCAAAGAGAGGTGGGGTGGGGGGGACCGGAACTGAGAGTCTCCAACCATGCTGGATCAGGAGAGCAGAGCAGGAGAGGATGTGTGGGGGAGTAAGGGGGATCAAAGGAGGAAGGACTGAGGGTTTTTGAGGGGGTCATCTCGCTATCTCAGTTCCTCGGATGAGTGGCCTAGAGCCAACAAGACTGGCCCAGTGGGGCGCTGGGAGGCAGTGTCCGCTGGAGCCTGGCAGGGACGGGTCAGTCCAGCCCTCAGCCCTGCTCAGGTGGCAGTGAGTCCTGGGGGCGGTCACACGGCTCTACCACCTGGGGCTTTGCTGGACTAGAGGTGGGGGAGGGGGAGGCCAGGTGGTAGGGGCCATTTGGAGAAAGGAAAGCTTTCTGGGTTTCAGGGAAGACAAGTCAGATCCCTGCCCTGGAGCCTGGTGCACTTGAGTTGGCTTTTTTTTTTTTTTTTTTTTTTGAGACAGAGAGAGACAGCATGAGCACGGGAGGGGCAGAGAGAGAGGGAGACACAGGATCCAAAACAGGCTCTGAGCTGTCAGCACAGAGCCCGCCGATGCGAGGCTCGAACCCACGAACCGTGAGATCATGACCTGAGCCGAAGTCGGACGCCCAACCGACCGAGCCACCCAGGTGCCCCGAGTTGGCTTTTAAATCATGCACTGAGGCATCATTCTTGCCTTGAGAGCTGAGTTATCCCCACCCACTCGGACTGGGTAAGAGCCCAGTGAATGCGGGACGGTTAGGGAGAGCCAGCAAGTGCACTGAGCTTGCACAGAGAGACAGCGAGCCATTGCCATTTTCTGGATGTGGACCCTTTAGTCCCAGCATAGGAGAGGGTAACAGGCTTCTGGTTCGAGGCAGGGACGCAGGGAGCTCCGTTTCTCAGCCTCTCCTTAAGCCGGCGTTGATCAGCTCCCTGTGGCTGTGGTCCACTGTGCTATGAGGCCCCAACACAGCTGACATTCGTGACACAGAAGAGTTCTGAATCTGGTTACATTTCTACTCTTATAGCTATGCATCTAATTAAGGTTTGTGCCCTGGAGTTACAGGCGCAGCCAAGTCTCTGCTAAGCCTGGCTCCTTGGGGGCCCCCATCACTTACTAATGGCCCCCACTTTGGCCCTTTCCCGAGGAATAGAAGTGACTTGGCTAATTTCCTCTGATCCTGTGGACATTTCTAGTGCTACCTTCCAAGGCCCCATGTGAAAGAAGGAGAGAGTAATTGGTACATATATACCCGCCTGTCCGCGCGCACACACACACACACACACACACACACACACACACTCCTTGGACCTGCCAGGTTGAGGGTTCCCATTTAACAGCACACACGCTGGTTCAGAACCAAGACCTTCCAGGGGTCACTCTGCTGGGAGCTGAGTGCTTCCCCTGAACAGGGCCCACTGCCAGCCAGGAGGAAATGACCTCCATCGGGAAGCCCTTGGCCGCTTTGCCGACCTGCCGCGCCCTCTGTCAGCTTCCTGCCTCTCCGAACCCAGAGTTGCTGACCCTCCGCCGAAGAGAAACTTTGGAATCAGCTGTATGCTCAGAAACTACCAGTGCAAGCCCAGGAGGAAGCCCTGGGGCTCCCTGGGCCTCCAAGGGTGAGGCGGCGCCCTGGCTCTGGCGGGTCAGGGCAGCCTGTGAGGTGCTGGAAGGGCCTCAGGCTGCAGAGGTTCTGATGAGAAGCCAAACTTACCTGACACCCCCCTCGCTGGACTGACTTTGCCGCCCCAGGCAGCTGGCCCACATCTTGGCAAGAAGAACAAAAAGGGAAGAGAGAGAGCTGCTTTTCTCGTAGCTTCCACTCCCCCACTGTACGGAGACTCCTGTCCCTTTCTCTTACAGGTGCCCTCAAAGGTCCACCTCAGCCCTGCGGGGCCCCTGGGGACCTGTGGCCACCGACCCCTCCTTCTACAGCTTTAAGGGAAACACTCACAGGGTATTTTTTTTTTTTTTTTGGTCTACCTCACATATATAGTTTCTAGGGCAAAAGAGAATAATTTATATAGCGAAGATATATGAGAAAATATTTATGTATAATATTTATATAATTTCTATAGTTCATGGGCAGCACCTATGGGGTTTGGGTGTTCCGGGGGAAGCCATCCGGGGAAATACAATCTGGCCTGACCGGGGCTGCCACTGAGCTGTTTGCCGGGTGGCTGGGGTGTCTCTTAGTTTCCTGCGACCCAGCCTATCTCTGAGCTGGTGAGAACGCACCCTCTCTGTGCATAAGCCCTGGTGGGCTTGGGCCAAATCGTCCTTGTGAAGTTTTTGTAAATTCTCTGTGTGTCTGGGTCCCAGGCCCATCTTCTGCTCTGTCTTGCTCATAATGATAATGACAAGAAAGATGCCCACACTGTGCATTTGTAAAGAGCACTTTGGGTCTCCAAAAACCCTCTTGTTCCTTTGATCTGGTGGGGTATCCCTCCTTATCCCCATAATGTGGGTGGGGCTTCATTACTGTGCTGGGTGTGCACATGCGGCCCAGAGACAGAGTGCTGTGCCCAAAATCACACCGAGGGGGCCGTCCGATGAGGATTTATGAAATTCCACACAGGCCAGGCACAGTGAGAGCTGACTTGCCCTGAGCCCAGGAGCCCCAAAGCCCGGCTACACCCTGAGCCCAAGAGCCCGGGGAAGCAGCCACTCCCTGGCTGTACGTGACCCTGGCCTTTCCGACTTGGACTGCACGTCAGCATTTCTCCAAGTGGAGTCCTGTGTCTCTGGGGCTGGGACTGCCCAAGAAGCCCGGAGAGAAAAAGACCTCATGGAAGCCACTCCAGGGGTGGCCAGAGAGGCTTGGGCTCCATCACAGGGCCCCTCCTGGCCCACAGGTGGATTTCGTTTGCTCCCCCATCTCTTCAAAATGAATTGTTTCCCCTTGGATTTCTGGCTTGTCTGGTGAAATCAGTTGTGCTCGCAAATGGGGCCACGTTCTCACCTGGCCACGGTCAGGGAGCCTTGTTAGGCTGTGTTGGACGGGAATGGGGGGGGTGCCAGTGGGCCAGGTGCCCTTGCCCCAGTCGACCTCACTCATGGATGTTCCTGCCTGGCTCTTGTGGGCACATCGTGTCCGTCCTCCCGTCCAGATAAGCCTGGAGTCCCTGAGTCTTTCTTTGCCTGGCAGGCAGATCCACAGACAGATCCGTGCCTTCCAGGGTTTCCTTGTCAACAGCCATGAAGTTCAAGTGCCTTTTGTCTCAGCACGATTTAGAATTACAGTGGAAGTTATCATGTATCGAGCACCTGTTATGTCCATCCATTCAGTCAGCGAATACTTAGGGAGCCCCGACTGAGCGCCAGTCACCTCCTGGGTGTTGGGGTGCAGCAGCGAGCAAAACCGGTCCCTGCCGCGTGGGGGGTAACACTCTAGTGTGGGGAGAGACAATAAACCAATAAACTCCACGTCAGCTATTGGTACCCACTTTGTCTTGATTTCTTGCAAAAACCCTGCATATTGGACACAACCGGTAAAGGCTCTTGGATGCCACTTAGGAAGCAGGGATGTCAGGCTTTGAGCACAAATCTGCTGGTCTTCAAACTATGGCATGTTTCCTCTCTGGACTGCTGCCTCCCCTCAGAGATAGGTAGGGCAGGAACGGATCACCCTCTTTTATGGATTCTGGGTGATCGAGGCCTAGAGGAAGGAAGGCACCACCCAAGGTTACATGCTAAGTCAGACCATGCCAGACAGAGCCTGAGTGGCCTCCTGGAGTTGATAAGTATTTCTAGTGCCCTCATCCCCTGGCCAGCGATGCAGGTTGGGGTGGGGGGAGATCATGCAAAGCAGGAACTTTCAGGGCCTTAAGGCCCAATAGAAGCAATGGGAGACACAGCTGTGCAACGGTTTGGGTCCTCTAAGGATCAACCTCAGGGTTCCTCTCTGGCCATCCTGCCTTCCCAGAATGCTTTGGGAAGCTCGTGTCCTTAACGAGCACTGCTCCCAGGGGTCTGAGGAGGGAGGAGGCCCCTTACTGAGCAGAGCTCAGCAGAGAGGGCTTGGCCCCTGCCCCGGCTCGCCAGCCCTGCTGGGATCCACACCAGGCCCCCCGAGGGGGAGACAGAGGGAGGTCCAGTCTGACTATGAGTGCACCAACACATCCACCTGCGTGCCTGGCTACACGTCCACCTGCATGCCTGTCTAAGCACGTTCTTTCCAGCCAGTGCTCCTCAGGCCCAGAGCGCCACTGCTTCCGCGCAGTGATGGAAATGTCCCCGCAGAGCCACACGCTCCAATGTCCCAATGGACGTCTTACCTGTTTTCTTTTCTTGTTTCTTTTTTCAAGTTTATTTTTATTTATTTTTGGGAGAGAGAGATAGAGAGCAAGCAAGGGAGGGGCAGAGAGAAAGGGAGACAGGATCCCAAGTGGGCTCTGTGCTGTCAACACAGAGCCAGACACGGGGTTGAGACCACGAACCGTGAGATCATGACCTGAGCTGAAATCAAGAGTCGGCCCCTTAACCGATTGAGCCACCCAGGCGTCCCTTACATGTTTTCTTACTTAAGCCTCACAAGGCAGGCAGCTTTCTTCCCTTTTTACAGATCGGGAAACCAAGGCACAAAATGGTTAAGAGACCCACTGATGGCCACATAGCTCCAAACTCTACATTTTTTCCACTCTATACTGCCTTCAGCCTCCCCCCACCCCCTTCTGCTCCTGAATGTACACTTGTACCCAAACAGGCCCTCAGGCCTCTCCCCCCTTAGCTGCTTGGTAAGGACATCTCTTCCTGGGGATCAGTGCTTGCTAGACAATCACTGGGTGGTACTTTACCCATGGTGCCTCCCCTTTAACAATTTTGTTTTAATGTTCATTTATTTTTGAGAGAGTGAGCGAGACAGAGTGTGAGTGGAGGAAGGGCAGAGAGAGAGAGAGACACGGAGGCACAGAATCCGAAGCAGGCTCCAGGCTCTGAGCTGTCAGCACAGAGCCGGACACTGGGCTCGAACCCAGGAAGTGCAAGATCATGACCCGAGCCAAAGCTGGATGCTTAACCGACTGACTGAGCCATCCAGGCGCCCCTGGTATCTTCCCTTTTGAAGACATTTAGCTGCATTTGCTGTTTCTCTCTTTCTCTCTATACCTACATATTTATTTTGTCGAACTATTTCTGAGAACATTGCAGACACCAGGACACTTAAGATACATTATTACATGTCCCCTAAGAACAAGAACATTCTCCAAAAGAACCACAAGGCCAGGGCGCCTGGGTGGCTCAGTCGGTTAATCATTCGACTTCAGCTCAGGTCATGATCTCGTGGTCCGTGAGTTTGAGCCCCGCATCAGGCTCTGTGCTGACAGCTCAGAGCCGGGAGTCTGCTTTGGATTCTGTGTCTCCCTCTCTCTCTGCCCCTTCTCTACTCACACTCTGTCTCTCTCTCTCTCTCAGAAATAAACATTAAAAATTTAAAAAATTAAAAAAAAAAATAACCACAAGGCCAGCATCACATCCAAGACACAATATTATCTACCACACACTCCCTATTTAAACTTCTGCAGGTGTCCCTCAAAACATTCTTTTTAGCTTTTTATTTTCATGATCTGAGACCCACCAGGTCCTCTTGCATTGTATTTTGTTATCCTGCCTCTCCAGTAGCCTAGAATAGTCTCCCTGCCTTCTTTGTTTTCATGCCATTGATATTTTAGAGTGCAGCCCTGATGTCTTGCAGAATGCCTCTCCATTGAGATTTTTCTGATTGGTTCCTTATGACTAGATTCTGGTTAAACATTTTGGCAAGAATGCTCCTGGGGTGATGTGTATCTTTCTCTGTGCAGGCTGTCAAGAGCCATGGGATGTCCCTTTGTCAACAATACCAATGGTCTGGGGGCGTCTGGGTGGCTCAGTCAGTTAAGTGTCTGACTTTTGACTCCAGTCATGATCTCACAGTTCGTGAGTTTGAGCCCCATGTTGGACTCTGTGCTGACAGCACAAAGCCTGGAACCAAATTTGGATTCTGATTCTGTGTCTTCCTTGCTCTCTGCCCTTTCCCTGCTCATGCTCTGTCTCTGTCCGTGTCTCTGTCTCTCTCAAAGATAAATAAGCATTAAAAAAATTTTTTTAAACATTACCAGTGATGTTGAAGTTCATAATTTGGCTCAGGTGGTTTCCACCAGGTCTCTCTGATGTAACGTGTCCCTTTTCCCTTTATGATTTGTGATTCATCTATGGGGTGATGTTTTGAGACTACATAATATCTTGTGGCTCAACAAACATTTTACCCAAAACTTCCAGCATCCACTGGGGTCCTTGTCTAAATTTATTGCAAATGGTGATTTTCTCATTCCATCATTCCCTGCCTATTTTGTAGTTAGCTGCCTTCTTCTTCTTCTCCTTCTTTTATTTTGAGAGAGAGAAAGCACAAGTAGGGGGAGGAGTAGAAAGAGAGGGACAGAGAGAGAATCCCAAGCAAGCTCTGACTGTCAGCACAGAGCCTGACTCAGGGCTCAAACCCATGAACCGTGGGATCATGACTTGACCCAGAGTCATGCTGAACCACGAGATCATGGCACAAGATGCCTAACTGACTGAGCCACCCAGGCACCCCATGGTTAGCCTTCTTCTGTAGAGAGTTTTCCCTTAGTCCTTACCCCTGTGACATTCCTTTGAATCTTCACAATCACCCTGCAGAGTAAGGGTTGTTACCCCCATCTTGCAGATGAGGAAATTGAGGTTCAGGGGTCTCAGGCATTGGCTGAGTGAGTGGCAGAGCCAGGATTCAAACTCAGGCCTTTCTCATGTCTGAGCTCTCACCCACTGCCCTCTGGAATCTTCTCAGATTTCTGGGTTTCCTTTCCAATGACTCAGATGCTCTGAGCAAGGGTGAGGAGCAGTGCCTTCTCCCAGTAGAATTCCTGTAGCAGGTGGGGAGGCCTTTAGAGCAGCAAGGGTGGGAGAGGGGTGGTGGACAGAGATTTCCTCTCTTGAAAATCATGTGCCGGCCTTGTTCCTGCCTCCCAGGCCCACCTCCCACCTTAGAGGCTCTGCCGTGCTGATGGCCCCATCTTTGCATCCCTGAGGAGCCCCACTCCTGCGGGCCATGCTCAGGTCTTCACTGGGTTCCTGGCTCTGTGGAGCATGACTGTGGTGACCCCAAGTCCTAGAGCTCGTGAGGGGGCCCAAGGTCATTTACTCTGCTCCACTGACTCCTTTTTTTTTTTTTAAGAATTGTATTTTATTGAAATCTTTTTTGGTTTATTTATTTTTGAGAGAGAGAGAGAGAGAGAGAGAGCGAGCACATGAGTGGAGGAGAGGCAGAAAGAGACCGAATCTGAAACAGGCCCCAGGCTCTGAGCTGTCAGCACAGAGCCCGATGTGGGGCTCGAACCCATGAACCGTGGGATCATGACTTGACCCAAAGTTGGTCACTTAACCGACTAGGCCACCTAGGTGCCCCTCCACTGACTCCTAAAGACATGTGGAATGATACCACATCCCCTTGTCCAGCCAGCAAGCATAGCCTGCCCAAGCCCTCCTCTGGAAGAGAAGCTGTAAAGGACCAGAGGGATGGCCCGTGATTGGAGTCCATTCAGGAGTGAGAGCTGCCTGGGGTGGGGAGGGTCCTCTGTTTCTACCTTGTGCCCTTCCCATTCATTCTCCACTTCTACTTTGCACCGTCTCTCACCTGGGGTCCCTTCATGTAACTGCTCACGCAGCAGACTTGCATGCTAGGCTTGTGCTGGGGTGCCGAGGAGACAGGCCAAGGAGACAGGCACTAGGTGTTAAGCTCCGTGAGAGATGCCAGCCTGCACTGGAAGTCCAGGGCTGCTGCCCCGGTCATCTGCTTTAGCCTCCACAACAACCATAAGGAAACATCTAAACATGATCCCCATTTTACAGATGAGGAAACAAAAGGTCAGAGAGGTTCCCTGCCATGCCCCAAGCCCTACAATGAATGACAGCTGGCCATTAAACAGCCCCTTCATGCCTCGTCTCCCAAGTGCAAGGCACAGCCTGTGCAAAGGCCAGGGCACCAGGGTTGGGGTGGGGGGGAGAACGGTGGCATCAGGAAATTTCGTGGATTCAGTGTGGCTAGTGGTGACCCTTCCCTCTCACTAGGTCCTCCTCCTCCTCATCTTCCTTCTTTCCTCTCCCTGTCTCTCCTCCCTGCATACCTGCAGCGCTGAGGCTGACTGCCTCTTGGGTGTCGGATCCCCTCTACCCCCCGTCGCTCCTCTAGTCCTCAGGGGCTGTGAGGCCCACATTCCTCCCTGGCTCTCTCGGTCCCATTAATGTGTTTACGCTGGAGCGGGCCCAGGGGAGTGAAGGCTGGACTCTCTCCGCCCTGCCCCCACCGTGGAGAGTGGACAGGTAGAAAGTGGAAGCTGGTGGGAGTCGCAGGAGATCCTGACCCAGAGTCCGAATTCCTGCCCCCGTCTGAACAAGTCCCAGGCGGCCAGCAGTAGCCCCCACGTGCCCGCACCCCTTCCCGCACGGCCCCTCCAGCGGCTGACAGACCCTAATCTCAGCTGTCTTCACGCAGCCAGCCCTCTGAGCCTGGGGTCACCTGACGCCAACACAGTTTAATTCAGAAGCTGATTTCTGCTTGTTGGCAACATGTCATTTCTGAAATTGCTTTCTCTGCCCAGAGGCGGGAGATGTCAGAGCCACGCAGGTGTTACAGCGCTGTGGCCCCCCCCACCCCCCCACCAAGTTCAGGAAGGATTAAGGGGCGTGGGGGGGCGCACATTAGATCCTCAAGCTCTGCTTCTCATGTTTCCCCCAAAGCAGGGGGGTGGGTGGCAGGGACGGAAGATGCTGGCTGGGAACAGCCTCGGCTTTCCTCTCCAGCCCAAGATCAGAGGCCCAGAGTCGGATACGTGAAGTTGCTGTTGCTGCTATTGCCAACAATATCAACAGTGCATTGTTTGGAGCCCATTCTATTCAGGTGCCAAGCACCATGGAGGGCGCCTCTCGTGCACTGCCCAGTTTGAATCATAAGACAGTCCTCCAAGGTGATGTCCTTCCCTGACAGCTGAGAAGACAGGAGGTGGGGGGAGGCTCAGAGAAGTTAGATGACTCACCTGAGGTCACACAGCAAGTATGTGGCAGACCTAGGACTCAGATGCAGCGAGGGCGACAGCTAGACTGGGATTTGGGGGTTTGGGAAGAGATGGGCCACGGAGCTGGGGAGGCCTTGGGGGCTGATTTTGATGCTTGCTTCGTGGCTTGGCCTAAATATCTTCAGTGAAATTTTCCTGCCTTTTTAACTCTCCCATTTCTGCAACCCATCCAGTAGTAGGGTTTTTTTAAGTTTATTTATTTATTTTGAGAGAGAGTGAGAGAGAGAGAGGCAGAGAGAAAGGGAAAGAAAGAGAATCCAAAGCAGGCTCCATGCTGTCAGCACAGAGCCCAACGCGGGGCTCGATCTCATGAATCGTGAGATCATGACTTGAGCTGAAACTAAGAGTTGGTCGTTTAACCTACTGAGCCACCCAAGCGCCCCCATCAAATAGTAGTTTGCCCCCTCATTTACACTGACTAAGCATTCTGCATGTGCCTTGATTAGCAAATATCTCTCAATATTGGCATCCTTTGTTTTCTTGGATGAATGAATGGAGAGATGAATGAAAAACGAGTTGATGAATCTTGCTCTTCGTACTGATCCCCATCCCCAGGCCCCTCCTTCACAGCGCCCTCCCAGTGTCCTCCAGGGCGGGCTTCCTGTTACAGGCGGCGCCATGTCCCTCCCTGACACAGTGGCTCTTCATTGGTCACATTCCCTGCCGTTTGCTCTCCTCCCTTTCCTTCCCCTCACTCCCTCTTGCATCACTGTCCCCACTCTCAGGACCCCTGACTGCCCATCCATCAGTAGCAAGGCCATGCAGAAGCCCAAGCCTGCTGGTCTCCTTATAAACATGGCGCCTGGGCCAATCCGTCCTCCTGAAGGAGGTCCTCACCCCTCACCTCCACCTGCTTCCTCAGGGTGAGCTTCCCCTCTTTACTGTCCCTCCAGCTCTTCAGAGGACCCACGGCTGTGTGTACTTGACCCTTGGCCTGGGCCAGAGCTAGGACCTGGCCAGACTGGCTGGTGTAGAGCCCAGGACAGACAGAAAACTGTCCTGACCCACCTCACACATTTCTGGCAATGATATCAAGCATTCACTTTTGTCAAAAAGCTTTCATAGTTCCCATTTCATTTGAGTGCTGGTATAAAACAGTACCAGCTGGACGAGGTAAAAACAGGAAATACATCGATCCACAGAACTTCAGACCTAAATGGGCTCTTCCCATTTTACAGATGAGGAAACAGCCCCAATGGGAGTAGCAGCAATAACATTCTGAACGCAACATTGGGGTCAGGATTGGGCAGGTACCAGGGGGCTTTCCAAAGTGGGGAGACATTCTATTTCTTGACACATGACTCTTCTTTTGCGATCATTTATTGAGGGATACTATTTATGTTCAATTACCTAGTAGGGCTTATTTATTAAACATTTTTTTAAATGTTTATTTATTTTTGAGAGAGAGAGAAAGACCGTGTGAGCAGGGGAGGGGTAGAGAGAGAGAGAGAGGGAAACACAGAATCCAAAGCAGAGCCTGACGCGGGGCTTGAAATCACAAGCCAGAGATCATGACCTGAGCTGAAGTTGGACACTTAGCTGACTGAGCCACCCAGGCGCCACTACATAGGGTTTAAAAATGAAATCAGATGGAAAAAGCCTAAGT
Source organism: Hyaena hyaena (assembly GCF_003009895.1). Classification (NCBI taxonomy): domain Eukaryota; kingdom Metazoa; phylum Chordata; class Mammalia; order Carnivora; family Hyaenidae; genus Hyaena; species Hyaena hyaena. The sequence goes on from NW_024081009.1 coordinate 1,671,424, forward strand.
GTCCATCAACAGATGAATGGATCAAGAAGATGTGGTTTATCTACACGATGGAATACTACATGGCAATGAGAAAGAGTGAAATCTGGCCGTGTGTAGCAACATGGATGGACCTTGAGGGTGTTATGCTGAGCGAAATAAGTCAGGCAGAGAAGGACAAATACCATATGTTTGCACGTATAGGAGGATTAGGAGGAACTTAACAGAGGAACAAGGGGGAGAAGAAGGGAGGAAATGGTGGGGGAAAGGGAGAGAGGCAAACCATGAGAGACTCTTAAATGCTGGGAACAAACTGAGGACTGATGGGTGTGTGTGGGGGAGATGGGCATGGAGGGGGGCACATGTGGGGATGAGCACTGGGTGTTATATGGAAACCAACTTGACAATAAACTATTTGTAAAAAAAAAAATGAAATCAGGATCAATTTCACAGAGGATGATCAAATGTCCAAGAAGAAGGGATAGGTAGGCTTTCTTTAAAATTAATTAATTTATCTTGAGAGAGAGAGAAGCGGGGAGAGAGAGAGAGAGAGAGAGAGAGAGAATCCCAAGCAGGCTCTGCACTGTTAGCACAGAGCCCAACATTGGGCTCGAACCCATAAACCGTGAGATCATGACCTTAGCCAAAAGCAAGAGTTGGATGCTTAGCCAACTGAGCCACCCAGGCGTCCCAAGGAGAAGGTAGTCTCTAAAAGTATCCCTAGATATCTAGGTATCCCTAGATAGATAGATGATAGATGATAGATAGATAGATAGATAGATAGATAGATAGACAGATAGGTAGATGATGGATAGGTAGACAGGTTGCATACACAGTTACTCCTGTATGTACCAGGCACTGTGCCAAGCCCTGGGGATGAAGCAGTTAACAAGGCAGGCACAGTCCCAGCTCCTAGAGGACAGAAGACAGATAAACAAGTCATCACTATTCAGCACTACGAAACTGACAACCCCGGTCGCCCCAGGCAGCTGAACTCGGTGGCTGCGGAACAGGGGTGGGAGAGCAGCGAGGCTTTTCACTGTTTTCCCTGTTGTTGCTTTTGGATTGTGAACCATGTGAATGCATTACTTACCCCTCAAAACAAACACCATAAAAAAATAGAATAAAAATAAAGTGCGATGAGTGTTGACAAGGGGTAAGTACAGGGTGCTTAAGGGAAGGCTGTGGGGGGAAGCAGGGTGCATATCTGGCCAGGGGAAGTGAGAGGAGGCTCCCTGGGGCCCCGATACCTGCTCCAGCCTGCGGCTTCTCCAGGTGAGACCTTTGAGGGCCAGGATGATGGAGGTGCCGCCCAGAAGGTGGCCACGGGGAGGATCAGAGGGTATCTCTCGAAAGTGCCTGGCACACAAGATATACTTAATGTATAGTAGCTATACCACTATTGTTCTCCAGTCAGGGCTGCTGCCACAGGCAGGGGTGAGGGAGATGGGGCCCTCGTGCTGCCGCAGACACCGCCCGGAGCCTCTGGGAGACCCTTGGTGACAGGCAGTCCTGGTGCTGCTGCAATCTTACTGTTCACACGAATCCGGCCCCAAGGTGTGCAGGAAGACAGAGAGAAGGCCTGAGCTGAGGGTGCCCTGTTCGGTGAGTGGGAGCTCGGCTCTCTGCTCGCATAAGCTCCCCCTCCAACACAGGACAAGACCCTTGTGAAGAGAGCACCTGCCTGGGTGGTTGCACATCACAGACCTGGAAACCTCCCCATGCTGAGAAGGCACGGAACCCCCCTCCTCACCACAGGCCCAAGACAGGATGTGAGCGATGAGCAGCAGTGTGGGAAGCACCAACGGCACACCAGCTCCTCAGCCTCATGGCCACCCCATCGGGAGCAACGTACTATAATCGCTACCCCCATTTTCCAGAGGAGGAAGCTGAGGCATGCAAAGGCTAAGTCACCTTCGTGAGGTCACATGGTCAGGCTTCGACCCCAGATGGCTTCTTAGCCATTCACTGGCCCTGAAGGAGAGCTCTCGAGTCTCAGATTCTCTCTGCTTGTCTGCTCAGCCTTCCCCTGCAACAGGAAGAGAACCATTTCCTCCCACTCAGTAAAGCCCACTAAGCACAACTCAAACCTTATTTGTATCCTAGACTTAGAACCCACGGTCACAGCAATATAGTTTTGGAAGCCTTGATTTCCAGGGCGGCCGGATGGTCAGGAGTTGAGTACATCTAGATGTAGGATGGGGTGGGGGTGCATGGCTCACTCTTCCCTTTGGAGTCAGGACCTCTGTGGTGTGACAGCTTTCGCCTGACAGGAAGTGCTTCCCTGGGGGGGTGGAGGGGGGCTCAGCATGTCTCCCTTGGCTGGGGGCCCAAGGGGAAGAGCCCTGACCCCAGGCAAGCTGTGAGCTGGTGAGCCACAATTAAACAGCACTGGGACCACGGCCCTTCTTCTACTTCTCGGAAGCAAGACGGAGTCACGTAAGCACACAGCTTCATCAGGGCCTTGGCAGCGTCCAGCCAACTGTCAGTGCTCGTGGCCTCCAGCACCTGGGTTGACTAAATGCACCTCTGATCTCTGACTCCTAAAGCCTAATTCAGACCTCTGACCTCTGTGATCCTGGCCCCCCTTCGCCCTGGCACTCACCAGACCCCTGAGGTCCATGCTTGGGTGGTAGTAATGAGAACATGTCTTTTCTTCCCTTTGGGACCCTGGAGGGAGGAGCATGTGCATCTCATTGCATCTCATTGCCTCCTGAGAGGGGCCTTTGACTTTTGACCTTTAGAGAGCAGAAGAAGGCTTCTTAAAGCAGCAGACCCCAGCCTTGCTCACAGGGTCAGCAAACTTTATTGATAGACCTCTCTGTGCTGTAATTTCTACATCATCTGTGACATGAGGATAGTAATACCAACACCCACGTTGTGCAGATAACATTCATTAATACGGGAGCTTAGAACAGGGCCTGGCACTCATCAGCTCTAAGCCAGCATTAGCGGCTATTATGATTATTATCGTTGTTATTACTAGAAGACTCTGCCTGCCAGGTCCCTGGGATGCCCCCGTCATACCACCACTTTGGCCCTACCTGAGCCTTCGTCCACAAGGCCCTGCCTCATTCCATGTCTGCTCTGTATCTCTGTCCCCAGTCCCCCCTCCCGCTGTGTCCCCTTCCCTCCCTATAAACCCACTGCTCCTAAGGCCTTTGGCCAGCTAATAATGCTGCTGTCAGTTCAGATTAGAGCCTATTACGTTCCTTCATCTCAGCTTAAAATTTTTGTGGTTTCCCAGCTCTGCCTAAAGTGCTCCACCAGGGGCAAGGGCTGCCCAGCTGGAGGAAGCTTCCGGAGAAGGAATGCAGGTCTGTGAATTCCCCAGGTGGGTTCCTGCCTCAGAGACGGGGCTGCAGCGGGGGTTGGGGACCAGGGGGCGTGGCCTCTCTGTGGGCTGTGAGCAGGAGACCCGGGGGCTGGGGGTCTTGGAATCTTGGCCTTCGTAGCCCTGAGGTAGACTCTCAGCCCCGTGTCCTGTGACAGACAGAGCCCACTGGGGACCGCGTGCCTCTTGGGCACTCAGTCCAAGAGGAGTCACAGAATCATGGAATTCTACAACTGGGAGGCTCCTGGCCAAACCCTGGTACCAACGCCCCCGTCCCAGAGGCTGCCTCTCTCCTCAGCCCTGCTCGTCCCTCGCCTCCAGGGGTCTCACCAGCCACAGGCCTCCTCAGGAAGAGCCAAGAGCGGGAGCAGGGAGGGGGCTGGGAGGGGGTTGTATGCAAGACAGGCAGCAAGACAGGCAAAGGGCCGCTGTTATGCGTGTGCCGGGACTCTGTAGGCCTCGACTTCCTTAATCCCTACGACAGCCCCCGGAGCTAGGCTCTCCAGTCACACAGCTAAGCGGGGAAGCAGGACCTGGATTCAGGTCAGGCTGTCTCCCTTGCAGAGCATCTAATGCAGGGTGACGGAGGAGGGCTCCCTGGCGGCCTCAGGAGCTCTCCCTGACTGGTGCCAGCCCCTGGCGGGGTTCTGGGTACAGAACCCTGACCCACCTGCTCTGTGAGACTCAGGTACTACGTCTTCTGAGCCACATCTAACTTCTGTGAGGAACTTTCCCATTTACAAAGTGTCTCCCAGGCCTCCTACTCCTCTGTTGAGCCCGCCAAGAGCTCCCAGGAGAGGCAGGGACTTACCAGCCCTTTTTGCAAATGAGGAAACTGAGGCTCAGAGAGGTGAAGCTCTGTGCCCTAGTGGCAGGTGGGAGATGGCGAGCCAGAACTCAGGGCGAGGTCCGCAGGGCCCGGGTGTGCAGAGTGGGGGCACCGCACTCTGGTTTCTAGACTGGGGGAGTCATCGTTTAGCCCACCCTCTGCGGCGTCCCCAGCATGCTGCCCTAATCGCTAAGAGGCTTCCAGAGGGCACCCAAGGGGCGGGGGCTCGTCTGCACCCTCCAACCTTCCCCTGCCCCGGTCTGCCCGTGCAGTCGGGAGGATGCCAGTTTGTAGAGAATATCGGGGAGGAGATGAAATGCTTCCCATACAACCTGGCCCAACAGCCTTCCAGCTGTGATGGCCTCACTGATGGCCCAGTCCTGCCCTGACACCGGGTCCTGCTTCCCCCCCCCCTTTTTATTTGAAGTTTATTTATTTATTTTAGGACACAGAGAAAACAAGTGGGGGAAGGGCAGAGAGAGAGGGAGAGAGAGAACCCCAAGCAGGCTCCTCACTGTCCGAGCAGAGCCCGATGTGGGGCTTGATCTCACAAACTGTGGGATCATGACCTGAGCCGAAACCAAGAGCTGGACGCTTGACTGACGAGGCCACCCAGGCACCTGGCGCCAGGTCTTTTTTGGGCTATTCAAGAGGGTCAGAGGATCACCCCCTGCAAAGATCCCAGAGCTTTCTTGGTTCCGAATAGAATGGTCTTTGTTTCTAATGAAGGTTAATGCTAGTCCTCAGAGTTTCAGAGTCCTTCTTTCCACTTCTTATGGGCTGGAAGTGTCACATCCCTGCTGGAAATCTTGGCTGTCACCCCCAGGCGTGGCCCCACACCCTTCCCCACCATCCTGGCCCACATCCCCAGGCCCCAAGCAGCTGAGCGCTTCCACTCTCCCTGAACGTGGCCACACTTCCCCACTTCTGTGCGTCTGCTCACCCCAGTCCTGCTGAAGAATGCCTTTCCTTCCTTTGTCCGTCTTACTCATTCTTGCCCCACCTTTAAGACTCAGCTATAGAAGGTTCCCACTGTTCCCCAAATGAATCATACCTTCCTGGGAGCTCCACCATCAGACTATTATTTCCCTTTGGGTTCACACTAACCACCTTGCATTGTGGGCAACAGTACAGCCGTCTCTCTCCGTCACTGGACTATTGTTGGGCTCCTTGGGAACAAGGCCTGGCTCTCATCCACCTCAATTCCTGCAAAAGTTCTTCCCCTTCTTCCTTCCTTCTTCCCTTCTGCCATTCCTCCCTCCTTCAACAAATATTTATTCCATGAGGGTCAAGGCCTGCCCAGCCGGTAGAAGCTTCAGGAGGTCTGAATCATAAATTATTATTCACCACGGGGAGAGGTGAGAACAGCACCAAATTCCGAGTTGAGATTGGAAGCCTCAAGAAACCAAACTGGGGGCCCTGGGTGGCTCAGCGATTTAAACGTCCGACTTCAGCTCAGGTCATGATCTCATGGTTCATGGGCTTGAGCCCCACTTCGGGCTCTGTGCTGACAGCTCGGAGCCTAGAGCCTGCTTCAGATTCTGTGTCTCCCTCTCTCTCTGCTCCTCCCCCGCTCATGCTCTGTCTCTCCCTCTCTCAAAAATAAACCTTTAAAAAGAAACCAAACCAGAAAGGCTCTGCTTTCTAGAGGCTAGGAGGAGAGAAAGGAGGAAGGAGGCTGATTCATCCTTCTGGGCCAGAGCAGATGCTCAGAAGAGCCAAGCTGGCCTCCTAGGGCTCGGAGTCCCTAGAGGGGCCAGAGAGTGCACCCCATCCTTCCAGGGTCTTTGTGGGGGTGGAGATGTCTGCATAGACATCTTTGTCAGACACGCAATGAAGACTAGAATGGCCAGCTGCCTTGACGCCATCTGCCTACAGTCAGTTCCTCCCCAATCCCTGCTTTGGTTTGTTCTAGTAACTCAAGACCATAATAGTCACCTACATCACTTCTTCATGACTGTGAATTAGCTCCAAGATTTGGAGAATGCTCCAAATGACCCTCACGCTTCTTAGGTGCTTCCTTTTTACCATCCACACAACCAACACACGGTCACTGAACTCCCAGTGTCTTTAAAACACCGTTGCATTGCGATGGCATAATCAAGTCTCCCTGCCCTTGATTACTCAGAGCGAATCCCTCCAATTTCTTTAGGTATAAAGGGGAGAATTGAAGACGGAGCTCACATCCCCAAGGGATTTACAACCTCCTGGGATTAATCACACAGTTAATGCGATTGAGCAAGTCCCTTCCCTCCTCTGGGCCTTAGGCTCCTGCTTCGTAATAACGAGGAGGATCAGACGCCCTGACCTTGAGTCCTTGCCAGGCCTCTTATGATTCCATAGTAGGTTCTACACCCAAGGTCACTGGGTGATGTGCAGGGATCATTTCAGTCCCCCAAAGACAGGTCCCAGGAAAACTACCAATTGGGTAATTAGGCCTGCCCCGACCCCTCATCCCTTGAGGGAGCAGACGAAGACCTCAGCCGCCCTCCCCACACCGTCGGGCGGAAGCGTCGGGCGCTGCGGGGGTCTCCTGGTGGAATGTGGCCACGGTGGGCGCTGGGACAGAGGGCTCGGCTGACAGATCTAAGGCTGCCGCCTGCCACCGGGTCTCCTGGGGCGGCCTGCTGGCCTCCCTCCTGTGGAATGACAGCCTTGCTCCCCCCTACCTGGCGTTTAATCTTTAATGCAGCCCCAACTGCCCTCGGGCAGGACCCATCAACCCACCCGCTCTGATAAAAGCGATAATTAGCTCTTTTTCAACTTTTCACTTCTCCCCCCTCCACTCTGATGTGTGAGCATTGGGAGAATTCCAGCTAATGGGTCTGCCCTCAGCCAATTCCGAGGCCCATGCAGGCCGGAATGCACAGGGTCATTAGCCGGGCCTCCCGGGCAGGGGCCGGCGCTTGGGACCTGCCTGCCTGCCCGCTCCGGGGTGCCCCAGCCACCCAGGAGAGGGCCCGGCCTCGGCAGAGCAGACCTGCCCAGACCTGCTGGACCCCACCGTCCTCAGTGGCGGCCCCTTCTTGCACCTCAGCAGAGCCCACTGGGAGGTGGCCTTAGGCTCCCATGGGGCCGGCCCGAGAGGACGCGAGGCCATCCGTCCTCAGGCATCGCCTGGCTTCCAGGGCAGGGAGCCCAGCCTGGGTTCAGCCACCGGTCAGTGTGGAGGCTGCTGGCTGGGATCCCCCGGGTCCCGCCCCGTCAGTGACTTGTAATAACTAACTTGTGCACAGTGCCTGTCCCTTTCAAAGTCCTTCCAGCTAGCTTAGCTCTGAGGTGGTAGCCGCAGCCCAGGGCTTAACCATGCAGGCTCAGAAGCTGCCGCTCAGGAGCAAGGGGGCAATTCTGGCTTAGCTCCTCTTCCCTTCTCCTCTGACCAGCTCCAGCCAATGCTCACAGACTCGTTGGTCACCTAGTACCAGAGGCTGCCAGCACCGAGAACCATAGGGCCTCCATCCCTAATGCCACAGGATCAGAAGCTCCCAGATTGGCCAGGGCTACCGAAGTCTAGAGCTAGTGCCTTCAAGGGTCATAAATAGAGTCACTGATACCTAGAATCAGAGGTTACCATTGGTCAGGGCCACCTTCATCTAAAAACCCAGGGCCACCTTCACCTGGTGTTGTTGGCGCCTAGAACCACCTAGGCCCACAGGACACAGGCACCTAAAACCCAGAAGAACCCATCCAGGGCTGCCATAAACTAGAACTCTAGCATCACCATGAGCCTGTTCATCCAACCACAGAGTTACTGGTGCCTAATCCATCCTTGGACTCGCTTGTATTTATTTATTTATTTTTTACTTTTGAGAGAGAGAGTGCAAGCGGAGGAGGTGCAGAGAGAAAGAGAGAGAGAGCAAGGATCCAAAGTGGATTCCATGCTGACAGCAGAGAGCCCAATGTGGGACTCGAACTCACAAACCGTGAGATCATGACCTGAGCAGAAGACAAAAATCTTAACCAACTGAGCCACCCAGGTGTGCCATCCCTTCCTGCTCCCCATCCTTGGACTTGTATTGGATTGAGGAACTTTGTAGTAAGGTCATGATGGCACTTAGTGCATGGCTTTCCATGTATAGGCTCTCGGTATAGTTTCCTTTACTGACTCTGTACAGCAGTAAACTATCTTCTTCTGGGCTGCTTCTTCCACTGCCTGAACCAAAAGCCTTCTTGGCCACCTGGGCCCTGGATTCTCACTGTGAATTTTTCAAAGAGGAAACCAGGAAGGAGTGTATACAAGGAGTATATTGCCTTTTACTATAGTCTCCTCTTTTTGCAGAAAGCATTTTGGGGAGTAAGATCAAAGGACTTTCTGGAAGAGGCAACACTAGTTCCCCAGAAACAGAGCAGACCATTATCAGGAACGGGGACTCTCTAAATTACGTGCTCTCCAACTCATCCACTCAAGGACTAACATTTCTCCACACTTTTCAGCCTTGGACACCCCAGTGACCTTGTTGAGATACCCCAGGGAAGAAATGGAAGAAGACTTTTCTCTTTCTACTTCCCCATCCCCTCCTAGGCAACAAATACACAGGCTCGGAATATCACAAATGCACACAGAGAAAGTTCCTAGCTTTTAACAGCTGAAATCTCAGTCACTTCGATTTAAAAAAATTTTTTTAACGTTTTTATTTATTTCTGAGAGAGAGAGAGAGAGAGAGACAACGTGAGCAGGGGAGGGTCAGAGAGAGAGGGAGACACAGAATCTGAAGCAGTCTCCAGGCTCTGAGCTAGCTGTCAGCACAGAGCCCGACACAGGGCTCGAACCCACAAACCATGAGATCATGACCTGAGCCGAAGTCGGACACTTAACCAACTGAGCCACCCAGGCGCCCCCACTTCGATTTTTTAAAAAGGTATACATTTTCAATAATTCCAATGAGATCCGTGACCTGCTACTCTAAGAGTTTCCACTGCCAAGTTCAGGGTCCCCCAAGAAGTAAGTTACTTGGCTGCTCTGCTCTTCTTGGGCTATGGAGAAAGGAGGAGAAACAACAGAACAAAAATAAAGGTCATTCTGGGGGGTCTTGCCTTGTGGAACCTCTAAATTCAGGGAGGACCCTTGCATAAGGGAGCCAGCCTCAAAAGAAAGTCAGACAACTGTCATTTTCAACAGTAATCATAGCAGCATCTAGAATCCCTCATGCATTATAAGCCTCATACACTGCTGGTAGGAACATAACATGGCTTGGAAAACCAGCTGCTTTGGAAAACACTTGGGCAATTCCTCAAAATGTTAAGCAGGGGTTACCATATGACTCAGCCATTGCACACCTAGGTATCTACCCAAGAGAGCTGAAACACGTGCCTGTAGAAACTTGTCCAGGAATGCTCACGGTAGCATTATCCCCAGTAGTGAGAAGGTGGAAACAAGCCTAAGTCCGCCAACTGGTGAATGGATAAACAAATGTGGTCTATCCACACGACGGAATAGTATTCAGCCATCAAAAGGAATGACGTGCTTCTATCCTGAGGGTAGGGAGAGAGAAGTAAACCTGTAAGTAATATATTTTCTGTCCAGCTATACTGCAATTGAAAGAGATAACATAAAGGTAAGAGGGACTGCATTATACAGGTGTTCAACGATGTTTTCTCTGAAAAATTGGCTTGCGGGCTAAGATAGGATGGGGGCACTTGAGACAGAGAGAACTGAGGCAGGAACAAGCCTGGCATATTTCGGGAGCAGCAAGAAGGCCATGGTGGCTGGAACTGAGGGAATAGCAAGGGGAGACCCTGAGGTCGGCAGGGGTGCAGTAGACCCAGACACAGAGGAAACAGGTCTGCCTCAGGGACTTGAGTTTTGTATGTTTCCCACGCCATCGCCTGCATGGGAAGGTTCTCCAGACTTCTTGTGTATGGGGGGAGGGGGGAGACAGGAAGGGAACAGCAGAATCCCAACCCGTATACCTAGTATGGCGCCCCCTGTGCTCATGGCAATGGAGCGAGGCTGGGTCATTCGCACTGAAATCTGTGGTTCCCTCCACGATGGCCAGCTATCAGTACTGCCTCTGGGCCGGCTGGAACAAGACTTTTACCACTGAGATTCTTTCCGGTGCCTGCTATGGATGCAGCTAGATAAGCTGCGCCCCCTCCCTGATCACCGCCTCCCAAGCATCCTCATTCCGGTTGGGCCACGTGGAGTATATGAGGTTAGAGGTCGTTTTTCCTTTGCTTTACATCAAGCCCAGTCCTTGGCTGTGAATTGTTTATGGAAAAATGGAGGCTCGTAGATGCCTGCTTGTGCAAACCTTGTCAGAAACAGATGGGGGTGGTGTCTGTGCTGGGCACTGGGCAACACACTGGAACAGGCATTTCGCTCATACATATGTGGGATACAGAGTACTTCAATGGACGCTAGTGTGTGTGTGTATGTGTGTGTGTGTGTGTGTGAGAGAGAGAGAGAGAGAGAGAGAGAGGGAACACTATGCAGGATGTTTTCACTTGGCCAAGTTTTAACAACAAACAAGGAGCAGTTTGTGGCCAAGCAGTTCTTCCAGAGGGAAAAACAAACAAAGCAGGGAGCTGAGAAAGCCAGGGATGGGTTTACCATCCTGGGGTGGGGGAAGGAACACAAGGAACACAAACTCCTGGCTCTTTCATCTGATCGCCAACAGACACTGTGAGTAGCCAGCTTCCCCGTCTTCTTGGTAAAAGAACCCCAGTTCTGATGAGATACCTATTCCCTCTAGGGAAGGGATCTCCACCCCCAGCTGCTTATGGGTAAATCCAGGTATGATCACCCCTTTTCTGTTTTCAGAGATTAATTTGAACACAGGCAGGTGACACAATGCTAGCCAAAGAGGCTTGAAGGCAAGTTCTGCTGGGCTCATAAGAACAGCTCCCTTTCTCTTAAAAAGGGACATAAGAAGAAACTTCCTCTTATGCTTCAGGCATTTACCGTATTGGGCGGCAGGACCCGGATGTGTGGCAGCCACTTTGACACCATGAGGTGGGCTGGCAAGCACCTGGGGAGCAGTCAGGCAGAAAGATACAAAAAATCTTAATTCTCTTTTTAATGTTTATTTATTTTTGAGAGAGAGAGAGAGAGAGAGAGTGTGTGTGTGTGTGTGTGTGTGTGAGGAGGGGAGGGGCAGAGAGAAAGGGATACACAGACTCTGAAGCAGGCTCCAGGCTCTGAGCTGTCAGCACAAAGCCCGGCATGGGGCTTGAACTTACAAACCGCAAGATCATGACCTGAGCTGAAGTTAGACACTTAACCGACGGAGCCACCCAGGCGCCCCCCCAAAATCTTACTTCTCAATGGTGCCATTGGATTCGTGACCGTGAGCCCCCTTGCCCAGGGTTTCCTGCCAAACTCCTCCTCTCCCTTGGAGATGAAGTGCTCCCATCTCCTGGGCCCCCTCCCTGGGCCTCTACCTCCCAAATCACAGAGCAGGAGCTACGTACTCCCATGACAAAAGAACCAGCTCCAGGGCCTTGGAGAAGGTCCACGTGTCCTAAAGTTTCTGTTTTTTACCTGATGGCCCTAGTGAGATGGTCTTTACCTACATCACAGAATCCACAGGTCCCCCATGAAGGTGATGCTTGGGATAACCCCTCCCCCCCAGCCAGGGTGGGCAGCAGTGAAAAGACACAGTTTTCTCCTTCTGCTGAGTCACAGCTGATCCCTTTTGCCCAGGTCGCACATGGGTGCGGGAGGAAGCCCCAGGGCAGGGAGGCATCTGTGGCCATGAAAGGGAAGGAAATCTCTGGTCCTAGGGATTGACCCATGACCTTGACGGCTTGGGCAATGAACATGGACAGCTGAGCCATCGCTCCCAAAAGTCCATTTTGCATCCAGGCAAGTCGGGCCTTACAGCCTGGGACAGCCCAGCGGAATGTCAAGCAGATGGCCAAGCCCATACCCAGTTGCTTCGTCCCACAGCCCCTGGACTGTGTGTATGGGGAGGGGGTTGGGGGGCACCAGGCAGAGAGATTGTGTGCCTCTGAGTGTGTGCCCAGCCCTGCAGGCCAGGGTCCTCCAAGGGACCGGCCCCAGCGTGAAGGAAAGACCCCGCCCAGCAATGACGAAGTGGCTAGGACATCTTTCCATAGCATCTGGGAGGAACAGGCAGGGCCGGATGTGGGCCGCTGACCTTCTCCCTTCCTCCTAGAGAGGAAGCTCCTCCTGTAGCCACCTTTGTGCTGACCGCTGGGCGGTTACAAATGCATTCCCTGCCTGTCGATCTCTTCCTGAGAGTGAGGGGCAGCCCCCCCCCCAGCCCGGCCCAGCCCCCCCACGGAGAAAGTCAGCCCAGGAAAGGAGCAGCAAGCCCTGGCTCCTGACCAGTGCTGATGGGTGGGAGGCAAGGACCAGAGGCCAAGCCAAGGCCTTCCCCCCACCTCTTCGGGCGCTTGGCTCCCTCCCCTCTCCCGTAAGAAAATAGACACAGGGTCAGAAAGGACTTCCCTGAACTAATACGACAGAGACTGCCAAAGGCCTGAACTGGGGCCAGCAGATGGATACTGAGCGTCTCTGGGCAGGGAAGGTGGTCAATAAATTTGATTTATTTTATTTTTGTAATGTTTTCTTATTTTTGAAAGAGAGAGAGCCAGAGCACAAGCGGGGGAAGGGCAGAGAGAAAGACACAGAATCCGAAGCAGGCCCCAGGCTCTGAGCCATCAGCACAGGGCCCGATGCGGGGCTCGAACTCATGAACCATGAGATGGTGACCTGAGCCGAAGTCCAACACTCAACCGACTGAGCCACCCAGGAGCCCCTCAATAAATCTGATGTAACAAAACACTCTTGCGGCATGTAGTATGTGCCCTTTATAATTATTACCTTATCTAACACCCCTGCCGCCCAACTCTATGAGGATGGTGCTAGATTTCTGGTCATTTTATGAATGAGCAAGTTGAAGCACAGAGAAGTTAAGCGACTGGCCTGAGATGGCCCATCCGGTAAGTGGCAGAGCCGGCTTTTGAACTCAAGCTGCAGAGTTGATGCTCTTAATTCATATGCAACCTAACCTCCCAAAGGTACAAAAATAAGAGCACTGCTTGAGCACCATATGTATGCTAGGCGCTATCACAGGGTCTTGCCTGGAACCCACAATCTGAGAGACCAGCATATAACTCTGCCACAGCTACACTGCTGTTAGGATGATTGGGGTGATTAGAGCTATATTGTGAAGGTACCAAAGGCAGCAATACTGTGAAGTGAGGGGAGGGCAAGAGACAAGGGGATGAATTCCATCTGATGCTGGTTCTCACTCTGTGTTGTGCCAGGCACTTTCAACCATGTGATTTTATTTAATCCTTGTAGAAACCTCATAAGAAAAATGAAGGTCAGAGTAGTCAAGTAATTTACCCAAGGATGCACAGCATGTCACTGGCCCTACTCAGGTCTCTGATAGCCAGAGCAAATGGCTTTCCACTATACCAAGACTGTATTAGGACTACCTGCCAATTAAGGAAATGGGGCTCAGAGAATTCAAGTAGCCTGTCAAGGTCAACAGGTAGCAGGGAGCTGAGCCAGGATCTGAACATTAGCCTTTTTGATGCCTTGATGAGCAACTGTCAAGGTTTGGAGTTCTTCTTGGCCTGCTGTTCTCAGGACCAGAAGGCCCCATTTGGGGTTCCCTTGGGAGGGAAAGAGAGAAGGGAAGTCGGTGCTCTTGTCCCCCCCTCCCCTGCCCCAGCAAAGAGACCTAACCATGTTCATGATCACTCAGGCCACCTGAGTCCGGCTGGTTCCCAGTGGTTGAGGAGGGGGTGAGCCAGTGCCGGCGCTGGTCAGTGGGGAGGATTACACACGTCCTCTGCTCTTGCCTAAGGGGCCCTTTCCACTCTCAGGCCCCAACTTTGGAGACCCCTACTGTGACCCACCTCTCCTGATTTAAAAAAAGGAAAGATAGTAAATATTGCCTCTCAAAAAGTGTGCTATTTTCTTAAAAGCAGGGACAGACAAAAAGGCCCCACCAATGTCTGCCTTGCCCTGGGCCCCATAACCGCAGCTCCAGTTGGGGGGCGGTGGAGGGAGGTTCAGTCCCAGCACTGTGGGTGAGCAGGCAGGGGCCAGCCCGGCCTGGGTTGCCAACCCCCTAATCCCTCTCCGGTGGAATGTGCTTGATTTCAGGAGGCTAAGGTTTTGGGGTGGGGGAGCTGCCGAAGTCCCCTTTAAAAAGCATAACGTTCGGGCAGGCTTGTGGCCCCGCTGTTTGACGGTTCTTGATGGATGAGCCCCCGACCCTCTTGTCGAGCCTTCTTGTCCCCCCCTCCTCGTGCGGCCCCTCACTCTGTGAGGTCTGGCTTGTGCAAGGAAGCCTGTCAATGTTGGGACACGTTGGCCCCATGGCCTGCAGCGGGACGGAGGCCTCTGAGGGATGCCTGCTGTCTGGCCCTCTCCTCAGAGAGCTCCTGTAGCCCCATGCCTCAGGGTCTCGGGCGCTTCCCTTTCAAAGCTGCAAAATTATCACCATTAATGCAGCTTGTCTCCTAGAGGCACTCAAAGTACAGCGAAGGGGCCCTAGATATGGAGGAATCGAGGCTGAATCTGGATTATACTTGCGGTTGACTTGGGGGGTGTTGAGTGGGGCGGTTTGCCCTGGAAGGTGGCTGTTAGGATCACCCTGGGACTGTGGCGAGTTTAGCGGTGGACCCCTGTGCAGGTGTGGCTCCCACCTGGGTCCCTCTGAAGGAACCATATTGGAGGCTGGCGAGGCTGGGGGCAGGACAAGTGGCAAGTGAGGGTTGTAGCCCCATGCTGAGAATGGCGCCTCCTTACAGTTTGTGCCCTTGGTACCTGGCTTGCCTTATCCTGGACCTGAACCCAAAGCCCCATTCATCCCCAATGGAAAGCCTGCTTGACTGCTCCCATGCCCCATTCTGAGACTCTGTGGGTCCAAGGAACCCCAGAGGAGCCCATAGGGACAGGCTGTGCAATCTGGAGAACTGAGAACCCACTTTGTGCATCAGCACGTGCAGGTCCTGGGATGCCAGGCTTAAAGGCACCACTTGAGTGGAGAAGTGCTATTCCAGGCAGCTCTATGCCCTCAAGAGCCTGCAATCCCAGAAGGAAGCCAAAGCCAAGTACTCTGGACCAGTGCCGTCCTAACAGAAACACAGCAGAAGCTGCAAATGTGAGCCATGGATTTAATTTTAAATTTCTAGAAGTCATCTTGAAAAAGGAAAAGGCATGGGGCGCCTGGGTGGCTCAGTTGGTTGAGCGTCCGACTTCAGCTCAGGTCATGATCTCACGGTCTGTGGGTTCGAGCCCCGTGTTGGGCTCTGTGCTGACAGCTAGCTCGGAGCCTGGAGCCTGCTTCGGATTCTGTGTCTCCCTCTCTCTCTGACCCTCCCCTGCTCACGCTGCCTCTCTCTCTCTTTCTCTCTCTCTCTCTCTCTCAAAAATAAATAAAACATTTAAAAAAATTTTAAAAAGGAAAAGCAGACAGGTGAAATTCATTTTAATAACATCATTTCAACCCGAATCAATGTTAAGAGGTATTTATGCATTTTATGTATTTTGTACTAAGTTTTGTGAAAGCCATGGTGTATATTAACCTTGCAGCACGTATCATTGTGAATCAACTGCACTTGTGCTCAATAGCCACACATGGCTGGTGGCTGGTGGCTAGTGACAGCCATGTAGCTAGGGCTGTGGGGACACCACCTTCATTTCAAGGGGAGAAAAGAACCAGATGGGAGGTATGGCGGGTTTGGGAGCCTTGGAGAGGGACCTAGGGACTTCTTGGTTACTTTTCAGGCTGGATTGGCCTGCTTCATCTCTTGGCATGTTGAAGACAATCTGGCTTCAGGGATGGTCCTGAGCTCTGATTCTCAGACCCGCACTTCTAGAATCCCATCTACAGGGCCTCATCATGTGTGTGTCGCCCAACAGGCAGTGTGAGGTAGGGAGGTAAGCCCTGGACAGAAATCAAGACATGCAGGTTCCTACCCCAGCTAGGCTTTGAACTCTGTGTGATAGGGGTAGGTCATATTCTTTCTTTGGGCCTCAGTTTTTCTGGTGGGAAATAAGTGGGCTGATTGATTATCAGTTAACTGTGTATCAAGGGCATGGAAGGAGATTTCTCCATGCCTCTCACTGCCCATGCCACACCTAAATCCCAAAGGACTCACTGAGTGGCAGAAATGAAAGGGGATATCAGAGGCTCCTGAATGCTTAGGGCAAGCCCATGGAGCTATAGAATAGCGGCTTTTAGATTGGCACCCTTTGCCAGGTTTCACTAAGTTGCCACCTGCTAACGCAATCCCCCCACCACATACACACACACACACACACACACACACACTGCCCTGCCAGAGCTCTGGTCAACTCATGGATGTATACTGAGCCCTCTCATAAGCCACGTCCTCAAAGTACTGCTGTTCAAGGGGCTTAGGTGTTGAGGTAAGGTGCTGTCTCCTGACGTTCAGCTGGATTGATTCCTGAGGATGTCCCCTTAAGCCCACTGCCTCTCCAGCCTAGATGAGTTGAGAAGATTCATTGAAAGCTACAGCAGGTCTTTGTCTTCAAGAAGCTTATGAACTAACCTGGAAGCTGATTATCTGTGGAAAGCCAGCACTCCCACGAGGTGAATGCTAAGGCACAGAGGAAGATAAAGACAAGATAAAGACAGTAGTGAGGCTGCTGTAGGATGAGTGGTCAGGAAGTCAGCTGGAGGAGGGGTTGGGATCTGAGTCAGATTGGAAGAGGGGATAGATTAGTCCAAGGAGCCACAGGCCTGCAGGTATGAAAGGATGTGAACACATAGTGTGTTTGGACCCCTCAAGTGAGGTCTGTGACTTGAGCCCACGGTCAAGCAAGGAAGCAGAGGCTCTGGGTTTGGGAGCTGGAGATGGGCTAGACCAGGAAAGGTGAGTTCCAGACCAAGGAAGCAGTAACAGGGAACCACTGATAGTTCCTGAGCAGGAGACATGCATAAGGTGGTATTTTAGGCACGTGGATCTAAAAGCAATATGTCTGGAGAGGCGAGTGGGCTGTGGAAAAAAAAAAAAAAAATGGAGGCAAGAAATTTACTCGGAAGGTCCTGCGACAGTCACTGTGAAGATAATTAACACTCAAATCTTGCCCAAAGCCCTTCATTCCCCTTCTCATGAATCCTCCTCCAACTCAGTAAAAGGACCCAGAGTGTCCCCATCTAACAGATAAAAAAGCTGAAGCTCAGAGGAATGAGTTGATTTGTCCAAAGGATCAAGTTGGAAAATCAAATGCAGGCTCTCTGTATCAAATCCTGAATTCTTCCTACTATCCCTATGCCTCAATGGTCCAGGAAACAGGAACCCAAAAGGAAGAGACAGAGATGACGAAAGAAAGCTCTCAGGGTGGGTGAAATATGTTCAGAGGAAAGTAGAAACCCCTTAAGCCAAGCAACCTTCAAAAGTTAGCACACTTAATACTGACCTGGGATGCCTGCTTCAGCAGGGGCTGAGATACCCTGGTTGCTGACTAGCGAGGCCACCCACTGAGTAACTTTGCGCACTTAACCTCTCAGATACTACATTTTCTCATCTGTAAATTAAAGTATCTGCACACAAGAGGCTTGGAAAGAATAAATGAGATCATTAGAGTCCAGACAGCAATCCCACAGTCAGTTCCTCAAGTCTGTTAAGTCGATCGTTTGCTCTGTGTGCTGGCACACAGGCCTCCCTGTCCCCAGTGATGAAACACGGGACCATGGCCCTCCCTCTAACTTCCCCCAAAGCTCATGCTATCTCTGTCTTCCTCAGCCCTCCTCTCCTCCCAAGCATACCCGCACAGACACCTTGTTCCATGGGGCCCCAAAGAGCTGAGGACTCAGAACGCATTTCTCCCATCTGGCAGAGGGCCTCCTAGAAACTGTGCAGATCTCCACGGACGCCTAATGACCATGGGAATCACTTAGCAAGAGGAAAAGCCAGACCTTTGCCCTGGCTCTTCTCACAGGTGATGGGGTTAATCGGGAATTCTCTTTCCCTTGCTCAGGGCTGTCGGTGAGGGTCTAGCTCCCTGATGACCTGGGGACACATTAGTCAGTGATAAGTGGGGCTTTCCAGCCCCTTTTATCCTGTTTACAATACATTGGCTCTCCTTGGACAAAACCCGGCTCCCCCCGCCTTGCTCCTGGCTGTTATGGCTACATGAGACAATTTGCTGATGGACTGTCCAGGGAGGACAGCTTCCTTGGAGACCTCTCCCCACCCCCCCGCAGCACCCGGGGCAACATCCCCTCCACCTGGTGGATCCTGGAAGGAGCCACACATGCTTGTCTTTTTTTGTTTTTTGTTTTGTTTTTTTTTTTTTAATTTTTAGCTTCGTTGCAGCCCCTGAATTCAGAAATTCATCCCATCCTTTCTGTCTGCTCAGCTTTAATTGAGGGGGTTTAGGAGCAAACACAGAGGCAATGAGATTATGTTTCTCTGGCTTTAGAGAGTGACTAGGGTTTTACTGCTGGTCCAAAGCAGAAGCCATCAGAGGTGTCTTCACTTATCTGTGACAAGACCTTTTTGGGTCAGAAGGCAGGATGGTACTACACAGCCAGGATCTGATTCCCCTGTCCCACCGTCAGCTTGGCCAAGTGAGTTCCTGTCTCGAAGCTCAGCATGCTTGTCTAGAAAAGCAGGGTCCTGTCTCTCCCAGGTGGTTAGGAGCACAGAATGAGAACCTGCTGAGAAAGTACTTGAGGAGAAGGCACTGTGTTTAGCACTCCACATCGATTTCAATGGACAAGCCTTTCAGCAAGAATGGGTCCTCTGATGCAGGCAGCTTAAAATCACCTAAAAGCCAACCCTCAAATAATTCTGGGCTTCTGAAATGGCAGGTAGGTGGAATACTTAAGGGGAATGAGGTGATTAAACGGAGTCCATGGGAATGCAACAGACATTTAGCAAGCACACACTTTATACCAGTCACTGAGCTGGACGCTCAGGAGGCGCATGGGGGAAAGCCATGTCCTCTGTCCTCAGGCTGCTGGACAGAGTACTGGGACGCCTGTGACAAGTGTTGAGAAATAGCACCAGGTGTCAGAGGATATGGGGGGAGGAGTCCCCACCCAGTCTGGGTGTCGGGGCGCTCCCCAAGGAAGATGAAACCAGAGCTGAGACTTGACTGAGTGGGAGTTAATCAGGCCTGAGCAGAAGGAAGGAGGTCTGAAGCACAGGGAATAGAGTGTACAGAGGTGAGAGAGCACAAATGTTGCGAGCGACTGCAATCACTTTAGTTAGGATGCGGGAATGGCCAAGAATGTGGTCAGTAAGGAGGGCTCTGTCTGTCCAGATAAGACTATCTTACTGGGCTTTGTAAGCACTGGGGAGCTATCAAAGGTTCCAGGATATGAATGACAGCACATCTCTGTGTTATAAGGATCTCTTAGGCATCATTCAAGAAGATGATTGAAAAGGGGAGAGAGTGATTGAGGAGGGACAGGACATTTCGACAGGGTCTTATAGTCTGATGGGGGAGTGAGACTGAGTCACAGCTGACACAGGGTGTGTGAGCCTTGGCACAGGTGGGATGGGCAATAGGAGCTCAGGAGGAAACAGGACCAGAAGGTGCACTGGGAGGTGGGGGGAAGAGACCAAGGTGGGGGAGTTTGGAAGCACTGACCATTTAGGAGGAGGGGTAACAGAATTGCTCTATTCAATCTCAATGAAGTGGCCAGAGACACACAACAGATTAATTGGGTTTCAGAGACAAGAATGAAGTTCCACAAAATTGGACAGATCAAGGGTTTCAAGTTTATCAAACCACCAAGGGAAACAAATAGGCTGACCCTGGATTGGTTTGCCAAACCCTGGAACCATGGAACTGTGGGGGCACCTCTTGAAGCTCAAATAAAAGGAGAGAGCATGAAGCCATCATATGATTTTCCAGAAATATTACTTGACTCCATTAGCCAAGGCTCAAAGCCCCTCCAGACATTCCCTGGGGCTATAAGATGGAGGCAAGGTATTTTTCCTGTCTACACCACACCAGCTCCATCTTTTTCTACTGCAGAAACCATCTGCTCTAGCCCAAAGGAACCACACAGACTGCCTGGGACTGCCTATACCTTCCTAGGTTTACCTCTCTGCTTGCCAGAAATGCCCTGTGCCTGCCTCTCCAAACATCTTATCTTTCTTGTATTTCAAAGTCCAGCTGAATTCTTCTCTTCTAGAAAGTCTTCTCTCATCATCCACATTCAAAGAGATCTCTTTCTTCTCTGCATTGTGACAGAACTTGATTGTCTTTACTGCACTGTTACCTTTTCATAAGCCCTGTACTCCGTCTCTCCATCTAGACGATAAACTTTTTTTTTTAGATGAGAAACTTTTTGAGGTCAGGTGTCTATTGCCGTATAACAAACTACCCCCAAATTCAGTGGCTTAAAATAACATCCATTTTCTGTATCTCTTGATTTCCCGGGATAGGAATTCAGACATAGGCTCAGTTGGGTGATTCTTCTTTTCCATTCTTCTTCCTGGAGAGATCACTTGATGGGGTTCAGTTGGTGAATGGACTAGGATAAAGGGTATGAGACAGCTTCACCTGCATGTCTGGTGCCTCAGCTGGGAGAGTTGGCTCAGTTGGGCATGTTGAGTGAAGCACCTACACATTTGGGCTTTCCAGAATGATGGCCTTAGGGGAGTTGGACTTCTTCCAAGGTGATTCGGGGTTACCAGTGTGAGTGCTCCAAAGAGCTGGGTGGAAGCTGAAAGACTTCTTATGACCTGGCCTTGGAAAAATCCAGAGTTTCTCTTCTGTCACATTATATTGATTAAACAAGTCACTAAATCCAGCTCAGATTAAAAGTGAAATAGAGTTAGACTCCATCTTTTAATGGGAGCAAAATATATGAAACTACTTTTGTTCAACCACCTGATATAGTCCTAAGACCCAGGCAAGTGAAATCTCTGGCCCAGGTCCCAGGCCTCAGTGGGCCCCACACTTTGGAGTGCTATTTTTGAATCTTTGTAAATCCCCCTTCAGTGGCTTGGATCATTCTAGGCTGTTTCTCCTCTTCAGAGTACTCTCCAATCTCCCACCCTGTGCATGGGATTGACCAAGTACCCTGAAACTCTTCAGGGCCCATGCCTGTGGGTGTCCGGGGAAAGCTGGCAAGCAGATTGCTTCTATCTGCCAAAACAATATTTCTTTTGTGGCATTGCACACAATCAGGCCGCCTGCATGGTATTGATTTGCTGCTGATTTGGGGTGATTCCCATTCCCATTGGATACAGGATGTGTTCAGGATTCTGGGCTACTGACAGTCCATCATTGACCCTTGGAGTTAAGCCACCTGCTTGGGTCCATGCCATGGCTCTTGCCAGCCTGTGTTCTGACCACAAGGCTGCCTCCAGTCTACAACACACCAGAATAGTGGGGCTCCCCACCTCCCCCGGTGAGGGTGGTTACCCCACACCTACCACAGGCTTTACACTGACTGTCAGGTAGTGCTCCAGAGGTGGCCATTCCTGTCTTCTGCTGGAGACCATTATTCTGCCAACTGGATTTTTACAATCAATGTCTTCGTCTTCTTTTGATCACTGTAGTGATGCCATGAGCCACTGGGTCAGCCTTAAGTAGGGCCAGGTGAGGGCCATGTATTCCTTGCATGAATGGGACTTCTCTTCTTGCTTCACCCATGCACCTCTAGCCTAACTACCTTTTCTCCTTTGCCAAACGGTTTCAATGTGTGGAAGGCAGGGTTGCAATCAACACTGAAAGAGATCATGTTCTAGGAAAGCAGTGATTAAGGCCTAAAAATTTCAAGAAAAAACATAGGTGTAAATTTATACTAAGTAATTCTGAACAGTGAATTATTATTCATATTTTCCTGCATACTTTAGAGAAAATTTGCCATTAGTGTCATCATCAGTGAATCACAGTAACAAACTTTGGGTCATTGGAAGTCAGTATTCACATTCAGTGTGAAGGATGATGCAACACTATGTGTAATAATGTAACTAGCATTAAATAAACAAAGCAAGACTCGGTTCAGGTATCATCTCCTCTTTGAAGCCCTCTTTGAATCCACAAACTAGGCTAAGTGTCACTTCTCTGTCATCACATAGTTCCTAATTACCTCTATCCCACACTAGCAACATAGTATTCTAATGATCTCTGTAGATGCTTCCCTCCTGGGTAGATGTGTATGTTAAAGAACTTCTACAGCAGGCTGATGAATGTTTTACTCATCTTTGTGCCCCAGTCCTTGCACTTGCCTGATACATGGTATAAACTCAATGAATATATGTATGGAGAGTCATGGAAAGGGACTAAGTCAGGTAGACTCTGGTGAGCCTAGAAAACAGTTCTAGTAGGACAAAGAAGAGGTTGGAAGGCAAGCCACCCATAGAGATGTTGGCAGTGTAGATGTATTGTCCATGTGGCTTAGTCATAAAAAACAAAGAAATGAGAAGTTTAAAGTGCAGCAAGATGGGGGAATGGAGTTTCCTTTTCTTTAGAGAAAGGCCATGTCCATACAAAGACCTTAGAGACTGAGAAGCAGAGAGGAGGTCCTCTGGACTTCAGTTTCCTTATGTGTCCTAACCCACCTCACTAGGATGCTGTGAAGTCCACAGAAGAGCAAGATATCGGCACAAAAATTCTTTGAGAAAATTTAAAATTTCTATCCAATCTCTAAAGGCTTCTATTTACAGAATTTAAAAAAATCTATAAATAAAAATCTAGACATGACATTTCAGATTCCCCACGATCTGGCTCCAACTTTCCTTCTAACACT
This sequence comes from Hyaena hyaena, assembly GCF_003009895.1. Classification (NCBI taxonomy): domain Eukaryota; kingdom Metazoa; phylum Chordata; class Mammalia; order Carnivora; family Hyaenidae; genus Hyaena; species Hyaena hyaena. The sequence continues at coordinate 1,694,234 of NW_024081009.1, forward strand.
ATTATTGCCCCCAAACCCCCTAGACCCAGCCACAGAAGATCTATGTTCTTTCCCACTATTTCCCTTTTCTCAAGCTATCCCTCAGCTTCAAATGCCCTCCCTTCATCTCCATTAGGCCCACAAGATCAACATTTACAGAGTGGTTTGCTTGTGAAAGACACTGTTAAACCTCTATTGATTCTTGAGGGCCCCATTCGTAGGCTATTTAGTCCATGAACTTGCTTTTCTTCAGGAAAAATAAAAAGGTATTTTGTACCAATTATAGTACTTATTCGACCTGATAATGTTGCTTGAGGGCATGACTAACCCTCTCAACAGACTGTGAGAGATGAGAGATTTGAGGGCTCTCTTATCTTGTATTCCTCCCCCCCCCATATCTGTGCCTGGTAATAGTAGGTGCTTATTAATAAATATTAGAATAAATGGGAAAATGTTAGGGAAAGAATGTACATGGGTGGACAGTCTCTTGCGACACAAAACTGGGTGGGCTCCAGGATACAGGAAAATAAAAGCATCAACTTGCCAAAGGAAGAGGAACATCTCCTCCCTTGGGAGGAACTGCAGATAAGCCTGGAGGGTGGACATGGTTTAGGTCTACGTGGAGAGACCGAAGCGTCCAAATCCTCAAGTCTTAACTCAAATGTCACCTCCTGCATTAAGTCTTTCCTCAATCTCCGACGGGGCTGACCCCAGCTCGGCTGTCTCTTTGGACTTTTTCCCTTATTAGCTGTTTATTTGTACACTTATCTTACTTCCTTTCCTAGACCGCGACCTCTCTTGAGGGCAAGAGGAACCCGGTTTCCCCACAGCCCACATGACAGTTACCACTCATTCATTGCGAGTTTATTGGAAGGATAAATGGGAGGGGGGGAGGGAGTGGAAGTAATCAGACATATTTGACATAGGAGATGCTTGCGCACAAGAGCCCAGTGGAGCGAAATCTCCAGACCCACAACTAAGCAGTTTACAGCGAAGCCCAGCTAGAAGAGTCCTACTCAACCTCCGCCTGGGAGCAGCAGGTATCCACCAGCTCCCCGGCAGCTTTGCTCTGAGGACCTCACGTCACTACCTCTCCGACTGCCCTTGTCAACGCCTGACTCGACACTGAAGACAGCCCCACCAGCCCCCCGCCAAAACCCATGCTTCCTCGTCCTCCATCTGCAGCAGTGTCTCTGACTACATTTAGCCTTCTTGTCCGGGCCTCTCTCCTCTCCCGTGGCCCTCCTCCTCTCTCTCCATCACCACCAGCAGGGCGCGCGTCGGGGCAGCCCTGGCCGGCAGGAGGGGGCGGGTCCTGCGGCGACCGGAAGCCGGTAGCCGGAAGCCGGAAGGGGGGCTGTGAAGACGTGTTCCGAGGAAGCCAGGGCCGGACCCGGCGGGGCCGGCGACATGGAGCCGCTGTACCAGCAAACGCACAAGTGAGGGCCGCGTGGGGGCACGGGCGGGGGCGCAGCCGGGCTGGGCGAGGCCGGCTCCCCTGGCTGGGGCCTCGGGCGTCCGCTAGTGTAGAGGCCGAGTCCTTCCGCCAGGGTGCTGCCAGGGGCAGCTCGGAATCTCTGTCTCTGGCGGGATGCCCAAGTCAGTGGCGGACGGAGGGTCAGGCCTGCTGCGTGGGGAAGTTGGGCCGGACGGCTCATGGGATCTTCGAGGTCGCGACTATCTGCCAAGTAGACTAGATGAAGGGAAAGTCACACAGAGTATAATTGTTTGTCCTGCACCTGCCAACTTAGTGCTCTGGGTTGGTAGAGCTGGTGGGAGGCTGGGCCCCTACACATAGTTACTGTTCACTTGGAGAGTCAAGGGACCTCCGAAACAAGATCTAAGGTGTAGCGTGATTGGATGGAGTGTAAATGAACAGTACAAACAGAATCTTCTTTAGCAGTTTAGGAAGATCGATCATTGAGCTAAGGTGGTCAGAAAAAGCTTCACTGTAACTCACAGCTCCTAAATGGTGTGGGCCCCTACTCTTGATGGACACAAACCTTGCTGCTGCTACACTTTTCCCACCTTTTGTTTTGATTTGGTTTTTACTAGAGACCATAACGATGAAGCGTTTCGTTTGAGTGAGTGAAAATACAGAACCTACTTTGTAACAGTATTAAAATGACAGAATTTGCTCTTACCCTGGAAGCCCTGTTCTCATATAAAAATTATAGGAACGGACGGGGCGCCTGGGTGGCTCCGTCGGTTGAGCATCTGACTATCAATCTCAGCTCACATCTTGGTCTCTGGGTGGTGAGTTCAGGTCCTGCGTTGGACTCCAAGCTGGGCATGGAGCCTACTTTAAAAAAAATTATAGGAAGAAACTTAATCAGACCTGTGAGTCCACTGGGAAAGAAAGAAAACATTTCTTGTGTTACTAAGAAAGGACAGATCTTTTAGTCTGTCTTTCTTCCCTAAGTATTGAACCAGGCCTGAGAGTTCTGGTTCTAGACTTCACCTTGTTTTCCTGATCTATAAAATGTTAGTTTGGGGCTCATTAAACTTTGAGGCTCCTTTCAGCTTCATGATACTGGTGATTGAGTGTCTTAAAAAGAAAACACCATCCTGTGAACATCAGCACTTAACTTCTGCAGTTGCAGAAATTAATGATTATGGCTGAATTGACACAACAGTAACTGAGCATATTAATTTTACTGGAACTTTGAACCCAACCTGTAGTTATCTCTTGCTGTGTCCCTGACAGTACATTGGAATGAAATCAATACTGTAAAATTGTGTATCTTGAAAACCCTTAACTGCCTGAGCAATGAGTGGTGGGGAGAGAGGGGGAGATGAAAATCAGAATAAACATTGTACACTTAAATAATACTGCATTAGGATGAACTTTATAGAGGTATAAGTGGCCAGGCTTCTATTTTTGATATTCCAGTGGTTGTAAAGGTGCCCGTATTTGTCCCCTATATAGTCTAGGGTCACTCTGTGCCCTGGACCTTATTATCCTTAGAGATTCTTTTTTTTTTTTTTTTAAATATTTATTTTGGAGAGACACAGAGTACTAACGGGGGGGGGGGGGCAGAGAGAGAGAGAGGGAGACACAGATTCTGAAGCAGGCTCCAGCCTCCGAGCTGTTACCACAAAGCTCAATGTGTGGCTCAAACCCATGAACCATGAGATCATGACCTGAGCCAAAGCCAGACACTTAGCTCACTGGGCCACCCAGGTCCCGGTGTCCCTGAGCTTCTGATTCAGTAGGTCCAGAGCACAAGAAGCTCTATTTTTAACGAGCTCTCCATGTGATTTTGATGAGCAGCTGGGTGTGAAAACTGTTACCTTATCTAAATAGACCCATTTTTCCTTTTTGATTTTGCCTTCTGGTGAGAGGCTAAATGTAGAAGAGGCAGGATGGGTGAGGTGAAAATGACCAGATGGTTCCCGCTACTTTTAAGTAAAGTAAAAACAACCACAAACATTTGTATGATGCTGTGAAGGTTACACAGCAATTTTGAATTGCATTTGGATCTATGCAATTTAAATAATTGTGACTATTATTTACGTGTGTACCCTGTTTTACCTGCTCACAGGGGTCAAAGGCAGCATGGATACAAAATGGGTGTATATGAAGAGATGAGGGTACTTCCATGGACTTGTAAAAAGCAATTTCATTTTAAAATTCTTCCTAGAACTCTACCAGAGACTGTTTTTTTTGTTTGTTTGTTTTTGTTTTGATAGCAACAGTGACCTTGCTTTCCTACTATTAGGTCTCTCTGCTTGGTGATGTTCTTACCCAAGCCCACCACGGACCCTGTGCTGGACAGGGCTGGGACTTCTGATTTCTAGTGTCCACACCCCCACGTCCTGCCTGTGTGTCACCTGTTCCTTATTGTTTTCAAGTGTGTTGTCTGAATTCCCAGTTCAGCTTAAAACAGACTGGCCACGGGGCTCCTGGGTGGCTCAGTCAGTTAAGTGTCCAACTTCGGCTCAGGTCATGATCTCATAGTTCGTGGGTTCGAGCCCCACGTTGGGCTCTGTGCTAACAGCTAGCTCAGAGCCTGGAGCCTGTTTCAGATTCTGTGTCCTCCTCTCTCTCTGACCCTCCCCTGCTCATGCTGTCTCTCTCTCTCTCTCTCTCTCAGAAGTAAATAAAACATTAAAAATTTTTTAAAAATAAAATAAAACAGACTTGTCACTTGGCATATAGTCGTTTCCCTCCCTACGCCATTTGTACTTGCTTTGTTGTTTTGCATTTATTTCCTCTCAGCCATGAAATGTAGAGATTGGAATCATTTTCTTGGCTGTATCTCTTCTAGTTCACTCAAAGCAAATAGACCTTAGATGGGCGAGGTCAGTACTGTTGTCTGCAACTTTAAAGTTTATCCATTTTGGCTCAGAAAACGGTGTAAGCCACCTGAAGGGTGTTTATAGGGTGCCTGTTGCCATCATCCCTCACCCTGTCCTCATAGACTTTAAAAATTGAAAGGGACTGGCAAAATCTTCCGTTCCAATTCCCTTTAGTCAGGAAGACCCTTTATAAAACCCAAAGCACTTCATGTACCCTGTGTTTAAATGTGCAGCAGCTCCTTTTCTTCTTCCTTCTTTTTTCCTTTCTCTTTTTTTTAAGTTTATTTATTTTGAGAGAGAGAGAGCGTGCGCATGCGCGAGTGCGAGCGTGAGTAGGGGAGGGGCAGAGAGAGCAAGAATCCCAAGCAGGCTCCAAGCTGTCAGTGCAGAGTCTGACATGGGGCTCGAACCCATGAACCGTGAGATCATGACCTGAGCCTATCAAGGGCTGGATACTCAACTGACCGAGCCACCCAGGCACCCCCACCCACTTCTTCCTTTTTGTGAAGAGAGAGTTCATAATTATTCTTGGGTTTTTGTGGGACGGGGCAGGTTGAGCTGAAACCTGCACTCTTGAATGAGCTCTTGGTTCTAGATCAACCTTAAGGAGCAGAGGGGAGAACAAGCCCAGTCCTCTTCCTGGATGTCAACTCTAGATTTTTGGAGAGCACCAGCTGCCCCATTTTAATTTAGGGTTTTTTTTCCCCCTTTTTTCTTTTTCTTTTCTTTTCTCGGAGGCCTATTATTGCTAGCTCTTTTGACCATTTCTCCTCATGACTTGATGTCTAGACTCTTTCCCAGTCATCCTGTTCACCTATCTTCCATTGGGGGAAGCTGTTAATAGGGTCCTTTAACAGACGGTTCCCAGAATGGAATGCCATTCGATACTACACTGGGGACTTTTTTAAAAAAAGTCTTAAGTCAGAATACTTTTCATCCCTGAGGAATTTCATCTTACTATTTTAGCCTAAATAAAAAATGTTAATAATTTGTTTTGTGGCACAATATCCTAACCTCTCATTTTCATCAACGTAAGTTGTTTTTTTCAAAAATCTTGAATAAAACATAGAGCCGAAGGCAGTCCCATGGTAGAATGCTGGAAATCTTTGCTAGCATCCCTTGGATACCATTATTTAGCCTGCTATGAAGCCCCCTTCCTTAAAGTTTAAAGTATTTGTCACTCCGTGGGAGAAATGTGATATCTCATTATTTTTCATCTGCATTCTCCTGATTACTAGTCAGGTGGAGTATCTGTATATATCTATCGGCCATTTGGATTTTCTTTTCTGTCATTTGCCCTTTGCCCATTTTACAAAAGTGCTTTGACTTTTCCTATTGTAGCAATCTTTTTATATATTCTAGACATTAGTCCTTTTTTACCTGCTGCAGGTTTCTTCCGGGCTCTGCCTGTCTTTTTATTTTACTTTTTTATAGTGCCTTTGGTGTAGACAGATCTTTTGGTTTAATGTAGTCAAATTGATGAGTCTTGTGGTTTGTGTGGTGTGGGGGATAGTTTTGATTTTTGTCTTGTTGAAGAAATTCTTCTTCGACCTGACCTCATCATATGCATCCCTGTATTTTCTCCAGAAAGTTTCAAAGCCTTTCTTTTTACGTTTGGGCTTTAGACCATCTTGAGTTTATTTTTGTGTATCACGTGAAATAACTTCTATGCGGTAACAGACTGAGCCTTCGCCATTGTTTGTAGTCTGTTCCCACGCATTTATGTCATCAAGTCCCCACATACGGAAGACTCTTTCTGGGCTCCATTCTTTGCTCTTGGGTCAGGATTAGAGTTCGTCTGTCTCTGCACTGCTACGGTGGTTTTTGTTTGTTTGTTTGTTTTATTATTATGGCTTTGTAATAGGTCTTAATAGCAGGTGGGTCAGGCCATCCCTCTCATACTTAATTCAGAGTTGTCTTGGATGTTCTTTGCCCCCTGCTCCCCCACTTTTTTAATTATGTTCCTGTTCCTCTCAGTGATGCTGCTAATTTTCACATTTGCTCTCTGAAGCTCCTATTGAAAATGTACCTCGCTGCCTCCATGCAGGCCTTCAGTAAAATTCTAATTCTCCTTTCCATCAGCGTTGCCCTGCAGGCCTCTTGCTGTTTCTATGGTTACCCTGATCCAGATGTTGGTTGACTCAACTGTATCCCTACATGGGCCTCCACCTCTCCATGTGCCCTCATCCTGCACTTTCAGGGCTTATGTTACTCGAGTAGCGGTGTGGGCTCTCCATCGCTAGTAGTGATTTCTAGTTTCCTTTCAGGGCCGTGGGTCTTACATAGGTGCACTCAGAGTCATCAGAGCACTGACCTTGCTTCTGGTACCCTGGGTGGTGTGTAGAGGCTGCAAGAAAACCCTGGAAAAGACAAAACAAAGTTGAAACCAAATTTGGGCTCCTGGCTTGCACTGGTAAATTTGGGTTCACAGTTTGCGGTGCTCATGCTGGAGGCTGGTTGCCGCCCTTTCCTTCAAAGGTTGGAGGTGACGTAATGGCTGAGCAGACTCCTTTCCTGTGCCTCCGCTGTGAGAGACCAGAAGCACCGGGAGGCGGTGGTTGGGGTAGCATACGCAGTATTCCAGAACTGATCGCTGAGGGTGACGTGGCCAAGCCCTGAGGAGCGTCCAGACAGTGCCCCGGGCCTGCCATCTGCGACCAGGCCAGAGAGCCAGGGTACGGCGTTGCACTTCCAGTGAGATGGCCGTTGCCTGGTATTGCCAGGGCAAGACGCTTACCAGACAGGTGATCGTGGTCTTTCAGGACCTTCCTCTGAGAGTTTTCTCTGACAAAGCCTTCATCCCTTCTCCCCTCTGACCCCCACGCTCTCTCAGGCAGGCCCACCTGCTTGTGATCCAAATGACATGCCTTTTCGCTTCTCCTTTTCTTCATCTCTTCCCTCATCGGGTCATGTCTTCCATCTTGAAAATGCTCTTCAGAACCCCCTTCACCCCACCGGTTTCCCCCGGCTCACTCTTTTACTTTCTTATGTCTGCTTGGCACCACGCCACTGCGCATGGTCCCTCGGCTTCCTTTTTATTTGTACTTACATGTGTTCGTGTTCTCTTAACTCTACTTGGGACTTTTCGTGTCTATCTGGCCTGTCATTCTTAATTACATTGTTTCTCAAGGACAAGGATTATCTGTCTTGCCCTTTGACTCTCCCTCATACAGACCAGTGCTTAGCACATTGGGTCAAAGAACAGCGAGTGGGATTGGCTGGGTCCAGATTGAGGGTTATCACTTGCTGTGTGACCTTGAACAAGTTACATAACCTTTCTGGGCTTCAGTTGTCTTATTTATAAAATGAAGATGATAATGGTCCTTTCCCCATAGAGTTATTAATTTTGCAGAATGTCTCCGACGTGTCAGGCACCCAGTAAGCGCTGCCTATCAGTGTTCTTATTAATATTCATGGTAAAATATTAGAAACCAGGCTGAAACAGGTGGCTTGAGGTGCCACTTACACATTTTACAGTTTAATGACGCCGTCATTTTAAATCACTTACACGTTGGCATTAGAGAACTTGTCTTTCCTGACTAAAGCACTGTTGATTACTCCTGTCTCACTCATTTCCTCTCTCTTCCTTTGATAGGCAGGTTCATGAGATCCAGTCTCACATGGGACGCCTGGAGACGGCCGACAAGCAGTCTCTGCACCGTGAGTAATTAACTGTGGAGCCCGGAGTCCTTTCTCTGATGACACGATGCTAATGGGCTGGGTTTCCTGACCGCCTTTCTGCCTCGGGGGCTTAATGATTCCGCGCAGAAGGAGTTCTGTTGTGAGGGGTGGACAGAAAAACCCTCTGGCAAAGCCCCTGACTTCCCTGATCGCGCCCCGTGGAATCCCGCAGCCCTTATCCCCCATTACCCCTCAGCTCACCCTGACAGGGCCCTGTGGGAATGGACCTCGTCTCCTCTGTCTTAATCTAATTACCGAGCCCTGAGAGGAATGTACTCCGTACAGATTCAGCGACGTTTAACTGGAATTGGTCACTTCTTCTGAGCTGAGGACTGTGGCTTTTTAGGAGGATTATTCAGAAACTGCACAGCAATATTAATTAGTTTAGTTCCCACACCCGGTTTCATTTAAGAAGAGCACTGCTTTTTGCTTCACGGTTTTCCCGTTGGCAAGAAAAGGTCCTTTTTCCGAGCTGGTCCTGCAGACACCGCTGGTGGCCCACGCGCCGCAGAAGCCCCCGCTCACCTCCCTACTCGGCTATCGCCGTGCCCTTTCCTGTTTGCTCGTGCCTCTTCGCAGCGTCAGAAAGCATCTCTTTTCTGGGGTCTCTGCCCCACCCCGTTCTAATCTAAAGTTCATATGTTAGCTGCCACAGGCTGGCCTACGAGTGTGATGCTGCCGTCTTCACTGTTGTGTCTTTATTGGGGAAGAAGCAATCTGGGTACCCTCCCCCCCTTTTTTTAATGTTTATTTATTTATTTGAGAGAAAGAGACAGAGCACGCGAGCAGGGGAGGGGAAGGGAGAGCGGGAGAGAATCCCAAACAGGCTCTGAGCTGTCAGAGCAGACCCTGATGTGGGCCTTGATGCCACGAACCGTGAGATCACGACCTGCGCTGAAATCAGCGGTCAGACACAGTCAGATGCTTAACCGATTGAGCCACCCACGCGCCCCCGGGTGCCCTTTTCTATGTGTGGTTTAGTTTCTATGCATGTGCACTGTTTGCCTTCCCAGAATTCTCACTGTCACATGATTAGAAATGGAAAAGAGGTCATGTTGACTGTTTATCAAAAGAGCTAAGGAAAATGATGGTATTTATCATATCTTCACCTCTGTGGACTCTCTCCTGGGCCTTTCCTAGTGATATTTGGTCTATTTTGGGGCCTCCAGCATCAGCCTGCCCGTCCTTATGGAAAGCCTCAAGGGAGCTCTTCTGTGTGTTTCACATACTAATCTTCCCCTTTGTGCTTTTTTTTTTCTTTTAACCTCATTACTGTAGGGAATTCAATTGGCAGCCTTCTTACTAGATATTTATAACTCGTATCTGAGAATAATCTCAAAGGAAAAGAGACCTCATTCCATTTCAGAAGATACTGCGTTTTGCTTAAAATATTTTATTGGACAACCTAAATATTCATTTTATGTTCTAAAGGCAGGAAATTTATTCCTACAGATTTATCTGTAGCTTTTTAAAATATTGGAGTTGTTATAGCATTAACAGCTACATGTGTATATGCATGTGTGTATTTAGAACAACATTTACAGAGTCACTTAGCATGACTTGAATTTTTTGCCATTATTCAGTGATATATGCGTTTTTTCCTCTTCAGATGTGTTTCTTTGAATTTATTGGATATGGAAAAAGACGTGTTTATCGTATCATTTTAATTTAAGTTCACTGTCTCTTTTCCAGCAGTTATTCTGTTTTCTCTTTTGTGCAGTTGTAGAAAATGAAATCCAAGCAAGCATCGACCAGATATTCAGCCATCTAGAACGTCTGGAGATTCTTTCCAGCAAGGAGCCCCCTAACAAAAGGCAGAACGCCAAACTGTGAGTGTCTCGACGCCTCTGGCCCGGGGGAGGCTGTCAGATGCCCTGAAAAATCCCTTTACCCATTGAAGAACTGAGACTCTGCAGAGATGAAGGGCCCCTAAAGGGCACGATTCCGTTTCAGAGATACTTCCTCAAAATAAAAGGCCTGTGAGGTTAGTGGCTCAGAGAGCCTTGTGTCTCCTCATGTTGGGTTATTTTGAAATTTTGCCTCCAGTACTGTTTTTCTGGCCAGACCCATGGCCATCCTTGAAGCCTGCCACCGCCAGGGAGATGTGCCCTGCCCTCTGGTTCCCGCTGCGTCCTTGGATGAAAGTGAAATCTTGCCCTTAATCACCTCAATCAGCCGATTTATAATCAGATGCTGATCTAACGTCTCACATTCCCCCATGAAATGAAAATGAAAACCCTCACCACCTCCAGCCCAGCCCCTGCTCCCAAAAGCTCTTATGAAACTTTGTTGATGCTTTACTCAAAAGATGCCCTTGGGCTCCTTCTGGAAAAGCGATAGAATCCACAGAAGGTCAGGGAGAGGTCCTTGAGCCTGCGTCCTGTCACCTGTTCCCTGTCATGCACCCAGAAGCAGAGACCAGCAGATGCCTAAGCAAAGCTACTTAAGCACGTGCTACAGCTGTGCTTTGACCACAGGCTGCTTCTCTATTTTCATCATGATCAGAATCAGATCATTCTGGGGGTTGGGGGAGCAGCATGCAGTGGCGTCAGGAGAAGTGAGGAAGTGTCTGTCTTGAATACAAAGCCCGGCCACTCAAATTGTGCAGCCCTGGGTTCCCGGAAGGTAATCTCTCTCTCCATCAATTCCAGCCGTGTTGACCAGTTAAAGTATGATGTCCAGCACCTGCAAACTGCTCTCAGAAACTTCCAGCATCAGCGCCACACAAGGGAGGAGCAGGAGAGACAGCGAGACGAGCTTCTGTCTCGCACCTTCACCACTAATGTAAGCCAGGCTCCCGGTGGAGGTGGGGGAGGTGGGGGCTGGGGGGGTGCGGGTACTCAGCAGCTCGTTGGAGCGTCATCATCTTAGGTGGTGTCTGAAGCTGACTGCCTGGAAGTGACAGTGGACTTTGTGCCTTGCCACAGACACTAGCCTAAGGGGGACCTCCTTCTCTAACACAAAAACCCAAAGTGGAGGCAGTTAAATTGAACGAGCGGGCAGAGGGGTGAAAATACCTGGTTTGACTGAGAGGCAGAAGTTCCTGTGGTGGAAACGTTTTTCTAATCGGACAGAGACAGATGATTAGAACCGAGACCGTTTGTCACGAGGGGCAGCATTTCAGAGCTGCCTTCGGGCGCTGGCTGTGTGCCGTGTACGTGTGTGGTTCCAGTGTCAGGTGCTTTACGATGTGCTTGTCCCGAATCTGCGCAACAGTTTGGAGGCATTTGTTAACAGGTCTTTTGTTTTGGATGGCTTGCTTGACTTGAGCCTGTTCGAAAGTGGCCTGTCGGTGTGCGTGTTCGACTTTTGGAACACCTTGCCCCTGCCCCTTGGTCTGAATAGGATCATTTCCTGCGCATATGTGGCTATAGATGGCTATAGGACATGCTGGCCTTTTTCAGGTCCCGCATAATGTATTTCTACCAAGTGAGGTAGGTTTTGAGTGTTTTGTTTTGTTTTAACAGAGAGGTTCATTTTCTAAAGAGGTCTTAGCTTTTTAAGCCTGCCATCAGGATTCAGGTCTGCTTCTCTGGTGTAAGCAGTCAAGTGACAATGATTAACAATTCAGAGGTGTGATGAGGACATGTTGGAGGCATACTGGTAGGCCGGCTGGCCGGCCTGCCTGCCTGCCTACCTGCCTTCCTCCCCCCGCCCCGTCCCTCCCTGGGTCCCTCCCTCTGGAACTCATTTCCGTAGTTCCAAGTGTTCATAGCTGCCTTTCAAAAGTGTAACAAACTATACAACATGCCAAGAGGTGTGTGGGCTTTTGGTCGTTACGGCTTGGGGTATTCAAACCTCTTCTAGGTCGGGGATGATCGCTCAGAATTCTTTATCGTTGCTTATCAGCTCGGTGCGGTGCTGTGCAGACAGTGCCCCTTAATCAGAGTTGACTTGCCATGGGGACTCCTTGCTGGTCATCATGTAAGTGGGAAGTACATATGTTTTTCTGAGTGATAATGCCCCGTTAGCTCTACCTTTTCAAGCAGAAAGGTAAGAAAGATTTGTATACAGAAGGCACTCAATAAGTGCTTGTCCAATGAAGAGAACCCTCTCATTGGTTCATTCAAACGCTGGCATCTTGTGACCCGTTGCACATCAGCTGTATGCAGAACACTGTTTAAGATGCTGAGAGTAACGCTTGTGGAAAAGTGAAAAGCCGTGGTCCCTGCCTGCTTCTCGGGAAACTCCAGTGTTAGCAGGGGGCTCCAAGAGCAGGTGCGTGAAAATGATTCTGAGCGTGCGCGGCAAAGAAGAGGTGCTTTAACCTCTTCGTGATGACTGAAAGAGGGGAGAGAGACACAGCATGGCAGAAGAGTGCGCGATCGCCAGGACATGGGAAAGAGGGAGCTACGGCCAGTCCTGACTGCTTTCTGTATCCAGTCCGCTTTCAGTGTAGACTTAGAGCTCCGGGGCCAGTCTCGGCGTTTCTTCCTACAGGATGGTTAAGAGGGCCCACTCTGCACTCAGTAGTGAGACACAGGCCCCGCCGGACCGAGCAGCTCTGTGTGATCTTAGCTTCAGTTTCTTCACCTCTGCAATGGGGAGAGTACAGTGACTATGTTGTGATGTTAGAATGAGAATTAAGTGAGCTTAGGGTCATGAGCACGCAGGGTGGAAAGCATCTGATCAGTGTCCGGTTTTTCTCCCTTCATTTCTTTACAGCCCTTTCTTGACTGCTGAGGAGAATTGTCCCACCCCGAATACCCATTTGGCCTTCATCTCCTCTGTCTTTAGTCTCCATCTAATTGTAGAGATGAGCTGTAGATAAGATAGCTGAACAAAAGCAAACATGTAATGTTAACTGTGTTAAGGGAAAGCCAAGGAAAGGAACATTAGGAACAAACTAAATAAAGAGAGAAGTAATCAGAGAAGGCCTTCAAGAGAAGCCCAGGGAGGCCTTGAAGGACTGATGTTTTTTCCTAAGTGGTGGTCATGGATGAGAGGCAGGAATTACCAGGCCGTATATAGCAGAATTCATTTGGAAAGTGCCAAGTCTGAGGAAAGTTGCTCTTCCTCTGAGTGAACAGAGGCCCCTCCAGGTCTTTGCTTTCTCTTCTCTGTCCGGTTCCTCCGATTCTCACACCATTCCCTCTGGCTGTCCCTCTGGCTTGGCCTTGGCCAACGGGCAGAGCAGTCAGACGCGCTGGGACCCCAGGAGCTGACGAGCCGGCAGAGCTAATCCTGTGCCTGCATCTCTTTCACAGGACTCTGACACGACCATCCCAATGGATGACTCGCTGCAGTTCAACTCCTCCCTCCAGAAAATTCACTACGGCATGGACGACCTCATTGGAGGCGGGCACAGTATTCTGGAGGGACTGAGGGCCCAGAGACTGACCTTGAAGGTGGGGGCTTTTCTGGGGGACAGGGACAAGGCCCCTTGTTCTGGCCTCCTCCAACAGTTGGATACCCACATTGACGTCTTGGGTACATATCCTCGCATTTTGATATTTTGGTGGTGAGGCATAGCCTCGAGTCTGGGATCCTTTCTTTTGGAGCTGAAGTCTGAGGAATTCACAAGTGACCGCCTAGCCTTCACCTGTAGCTGTTTCTTGTGCTCACAGTGGCATCTCTTGGCATCTAGGTCTTTTTCCATTTATTGAACTTTCCACGAAAGTGGTTGCCACGACGGGAACCAGTAAGACCAAGAAATTCCACAGTTGCAGAAATTACAGAATGCACGGTTCTGAGAAGGCAGACATGGCCACACTTGGCACCTCGCCCTCATGTGGTTTCCCAGAGAGCCCTTCCTGCGGCCTACCTGATAGCCGAGACCTTTGTGCTCCTGGGGGGGTGAGGGGGGGGGCACAGGGCTGCCTGGGTTGACTAGACACAGACACAGAAGGCTTCTAGAGCATCTGGTCCTGGCCCACAGCAATGGTTCTCTCTTTAGTCACAGGTATTTCTAGAAGCCCCGCCCCCTCTGGCCAAGACTCAGACCCCCCGGGAGTGGTTTACAGAAACATTACACAGATTCTGATGTCGTCATGATGTTTCAGCCTCAGCCCTTTTCCTGTATCAGCCCTAATGGGTAATGGGGTGTGGGCTGTGCCTATTATCAGGGTGTGGTCCCCTGTGAATGCTGCACTCCCAGCCACTGAGCTGTGAGAAACAGTCACTCGGAAGTGTGAGCTTTATCTTAGTTTTTGTTGGACTGCGTTGAGCCCGTCAGCCCCGCGGGACTTCGGCCCATTGCCGCACAGCCCCTGCTGTCTTCGCCAGGGAGAAGGTCAGGCAGCCCAGAGGTGGCCCTCACGCCCTGCTGCTGGCTGTGGTGCTTCTGGTGGCCTGGAAGTGTGTCTCCAACAGCTTCGCCAGTGGCCCTCGTACTGAACGGCCACCTGCAGCAGTCTGAACTGATACGTGATGATGAATCTGCCCTTTCTTTAGAAAGTTGCCCCCATCTCAGGAAAACAGTAAAACCCTTTCAGGACACGACTCCCTACGTTGCACTGACGTTGACCTGGTGGGGGTCAGAGCCTATTGTGAAAGCAAATGTTCACTTCCTATCAAAGTCTGGTATCACTGCAGAGTCTGAGTGACATCTGCCCCTGTGCTGTCCCCAGAAGGACTCGCAGGGCAGTCCGGTGAGGCGGTCAGGGTCAGAGCATGCGGTTTCTAATTCAGTTTCCTCTGTACACCTGCTGCTACTGGCCTTTTGTCTCTTGAGTCCTTCCAGCCTCCTCCCACCCCATTCCTGCCTAAACTGTTAAAGGAATACGGGGGAGAGAGTGAAGTTGCTGGGCCATGACTGGGGGAAATTTGTGGTCAGAAAGGAATACATTTTTTGAAATTTATATTAATTTTCAGGTGATTTTAGAAGCTTGATACTTGTATTACACACAGTGATGAAATAATCTTTCAGAGCTAAGCAGAGTCTTTTTTTTTTTTTAAGTTTATTTATAATTAGAGCACGGAAGCAGGGGAAGCAGGGGAGGCAGGGGAGGAGCAGAGAGAGACAGAATCCAAAGCAGACTCTGAGCTGTCAGTGCAGAGCCTGGTGTGGGGCTCCATCTCCCAGACTGTGAGATCATGACCTGAACCAGTATCAAGAGTTGGACGTTTAACGGATTGAGCACCCAGGCGCCTCCGAGCTAAGCAGAATCTTTAGCAAGAACCTAAATTTTACCATCACTGTCGTTGCAAAAACAGGTCTCTGGCCTCCACTGGCAGCCGTAGAGTTTGAGTGGAAAGCTGTCTCTCGGTGAGGCTTGTCGTCACGCGCCGACCCCAGGTTTTGAATTTTTGTCCGTGATGCCTCTTGCGGTTTTCAGTTCTGCCCCTTCTCTCCTGCTCGTTAATGTGGTGTTCGTTTAAAACCTGCACGTGAGGCATTAGGTTAGGTGCCGTCCGTGCAGACGCGGTGGGCCGTGTGCGTGGAAGTGAGTTGGGCTGTGCCCGGCGGTGTTTCTACTTGCCGCCTCATGAGCAGTTGTGGGTGCTTAAAAACAAACATTGGAAAGCAGAGAGGAAGGGCAGGTGGAGTGCTGTGGGCTCTTGATTTAGGAGTAAAATACCCTTTTGGTCTTGACGGCATTTGTATAAGGGGTCATTGTGTTGGTGACGGTCATTCCACGTCACCTGCTTCAGACACTCTCGCAAACACGGACATTGGCCCACGCGTTAGACGCAGCAGGATCCCAGAGGTTTCTGCTCCACAGAGTGAACAGGCTGATAGCCAGGATTTTGGAGTCAGGGAGCAGAGGAAAAGCTTTTTCAGGTTTCCCTTTATTAAAAATACATAAAACATTCTAATTTAAAAAACTTTTCTTGAGCTAGGCGTATGGATCTAATTTGTGCGGGTCATTGAATTTTAACAAGTTCATCCACTGTTGTAACTCACACTGCTGTCAAGACATAGATCATTCTCGTTGCCCCCGGACAATCCTTCATGCTTTTCCCAGCCAGCCTTCCAGGCAGCCATTGGTTCTTACTTCTTTGTCTGTTACTGGATTTCATATAAATGTATTCCTAAATGTGGCTGCTTTTTCTCAGGAATGTTTTCCAGGCTCATTTCATACTGTTTAAAGTTGGTTATTAGGTCCTTTTTATTGCCAAGTAGTGTGTCCCATTGTACAGCCACACTAGAGGTGGTTTGTCTGTCCTCTGGTCAATGTATATGTGGGTTGTTTCATTCTCCTGTACTTTCCTATAGAAGCTTTATGTTTAATTCTGTGACCCAGCTCCAGTTTTTGTGGAGCTAATACGAACTGAGGATCTTTTTACACACAGACCTCTGTATGGTATATGTGAAACGTGTGTATGTATGTCCTGATATATATGCATACTAGGGTCCATCGTTCCTGCACATTTGTGGAAAAGACCTTTCTTTCCTCCTTGCTTTGCTCCGGTACCTTGATCAAAAGTCATATGACCTTAGAGTGGATCTATTCCTGATTTGTGCTGCTTATGCTTTCAGGCATGACCAAGAGACTGTCTCTAGGTGAAGTTACGTGCCTCGGCAAAAGGAGCTGATCTTTGTTTTTTTTTCCTTTCTTGTCCGCTCCAGGGGACACAGAAGAAGATCCTTGACATTGCCAACATGCTGGGCTTGTCCAACACCGTGATGCGGCTCATCGAGAAGCGGGCTTTCCAGGACAAGTACTTCATGCTCGGTGGGATGCTGCTCACCTGTGTGGTCATGTTCCTCGTGGTGCAGTACCTGACATGAGCCGGCCCCGCCCCGCGGCTGGATGCCGATCCCACCGTGCGAGAGTCTGTGTGAGTGTGTGTGCGTGAAAGAGAGGGTTGGGCCCAGAGGCTGCCTTCTGAAATGTATGCCCTGCTTAACTGTGAAGACCACTGGGAGTAATTGTGATCTGTAACCTAGCGGGAGTTTCGAACCTGCTGTTTCCTGTAATACCTTGGAGGGGAGCCGAGTGCTACCAGGATGCGTGGTGCTAAGGAAATGAAAGAGGACCTCTTCTCTCTCTCTCTCTCTCTCTGTCTCTTGCCCTCACTGCGGGGAGGAAGTGCTGTAAGGGTAGGGAGTGAAGAAGGAAGGGCGGGAAAGAATGACTTTGCTGTTTTTGTCCCTGTGGCTGATGCTTGCCCCGGGGAGGCTTTCATGGTGAGCCTTGCAGGTAGGACCGTTCGGACCGTTCACTTTGGCATCATTCGGCCTTTCTGGCTCCTAGGGGATAACCCGGAGCAGAAGCCAAAAGAAGGGGAAAGAGGCCTTCTTTTCCTGCGTCCTTATAACAGACGGTTTCCACGCTCTTCCGTCCCCCACCCCCTGTGACATGCGGATGACTAATTGCTGATACTTGTCACCCTTCCCTGGAAGCAGTTACCTAGAGGAAACAGAGGCACTGATGCTATTGCAGGCAGCAAGTAAGATTTTCCACATTAGGGTCGTTGGGTGTTTCTCCTCCCTAACGTGAGGCCAGTATTATTCCCTGAGAGTGTTCAGTCTTGAGACTGAAGACCCTAATCACCGATTTTTTTCCCCATGGTTAACAGAATGATTGGCTTCTGTGGTTCTAGGCCTGGCCTGGCCTCTTGCCCGCACGCTGGGGGGGCCTTTGCCCCTGAGAAAGTTGCTGTGATATGTCCATTACAGCATCTTCTCTAGTTTTCGGGTCTCTGATCCTTTGCTCTTTCCCTCCCCTGAAATCTGTTAGCAGCTGCCGGCCAGGCTCCCATTCCGCCCCGCCGGTGTGGGCAGACACCGCGCTGGAGGTGTTCTGGGTGTCCCGTGTGTCTCTGATCTCAGGGACCGGGACCTTTTTCCTTCTCTGACCAACCCCGGATTAAGGCTGTGCCAGAAGCTGGCATATTGTGGAATTTATTGTAAACCAGTCTGTCTTGTTGTGGTTCAGCACTGCAGATACCAGGAAGACCTGGTTAGCAGATGTTTTCCTCTGTCATGTTCCCTACCAGCCGTACGCCAGTTGTCTTATGGCAAGACATAAAATAATCTCAGAATTTCCCAGAACTGGAAAGCTGGTCAGTATTAACTCCACCTTTGATTGTCATGCTCCACCTACTTCCTGTGTTTATTTTTTGTCACTTGGACTATCTTCTGTCGTCTTTTCCTTTTCTGTGTGTGTTCCCTCCCACCTCCCTTATTTACTTCCCACCTGTTTCTGTAGCCATATTGGTCTTTTCTGCCATACGTTTTCGTGAATGTTTCCTCATTGTCACAGAGTTGTAACATGAGCTTCCTGGGTGCTAATTTCACTCTTGGTGGGATTGCCATCTCTCCTTCCCCTTTGGGCTGAACGGGCTGCATGGCTTTCCAAGGAAGGGGGATCTAGAGGGCCTCGCCAGGGTGAGGACGTAGCCTGAAGGGTATATGGAGGGGTCAAGGTGTCTTCAGACCTGGGTCTGACTTTGGGGAGGTAACATTTCCATCACCGCCAGCACCCCTGCCAGCACAGGGATCTTAGCAGTCCATATAAAGGGTTCCATAAAATGGATGTGTAAATTGCACAGACCCAGCTGTCCTATCCCCTGGGCATCTGAGGATCCTGCCAGAGATCATAGTTCAAAGGTGTATAAGGAGCAACTAAGTCATATGGACCTGAACTCTAGGGGACAGAAGTCCCCTCCATCCCCCCCAGCACCCCACCCTCCGTTGGCTGATGTGGTGTATTTATTTGTAGCACATACCAGTGTATTCCCACACTTGTCTTGATAGTGATTGCTGGTCTTGATGAACTAGGAGTAAGGCTTTCCACCTTGCTGTACCTTCAGAGCCATTCTCCCTACTTTGTAAGAAAAGTTATGGAGGCAGGTTGTGGGTCTTCACCACCTGGGGCTCAGGGACAGCAGTCACAGTGTGTCTGGAGGCCTAAGGCACTGAGATGGCCTGAGTTGTTTTCAGTGTCCCATGAGAAATGCATCTTGGCCTAACTGGGTGCTACTGTCTCTACAGCACCCCCCCACCCCACCCCCAGTGGGTTAGGGAAGGGTTCCAGGCCAAGGAAAGAGCACCCTCTAGTGGAGCTGGGGTGAAGTGTCAGGTCAGGCTGGCGCAGGAAGCTCCGGTGGACAGCGTCTGTGACCTTGTGCAGGATTTGGGTGCTCCTGTTGCCGATGAAGACAGGTGGGTTGTCAGGGAACTTGGGAATATTTTTACTCCGTGGAAATTTACTCCAGGTGCGACCACCTTAAGTAAAGCCAAACTCAAAAGACCAAGTAAGTTGGAGAGTCTTGATTTTATAGGAGGCTTCGCTGCTGGGTTTTTACCAGTCTTTGCCCTAATGAATTTAAGTGGGTTTGAATTGCAAATTTGAAGTTATATACCCATTGTTTCTGAAACACATCAGGTAAATAAAGTTGAGAATTATTTTATTTAGACAATTATATTTTGTAACTAAAAGAATTTGTTTTTGTTTTCTAGGCCAGAGATTCTCAAACTCTGCTCCATGGTCAGGGGCCAGACTGGCTGCCTTCGAAGCAGCTAGGAAACTTTTAACATTACAGATTCCTGGGGCCCATCCCAAACTTTCCAATTTTTTATTTTTTTAACATTCATTTTTGAGAGACAGAAAGAGACGGAGTGCAAGTGGGGAAGGGGCAGAGAGGGAGACACAGAATCCAAAGCAGGCTCCACACTCTGAGCTATCAGTACAGAGCCCAGCGTGGGGCTCGAACTCATGAACTGTGAGATCGTGACCTGAGCCGAAGTCAGGCACTTAACCAACCGAGCCACCAGGTGCCCCCAAACCTTCTAAATTAGAGTATTTTGGGGGGGCTCTAAGGTAATTCTGATGTGTGTATTTTGGAACTCTTGTCTTTTAGACAGAAGGCTTCTGTCTTCATCAAAGATGATATCTTTTGAAAATCTATGCTCAGCTAGCTGGGCATTTGTGTGTAAAGAGTAAAACTTACCGAGTCCAAAATAAAGTTTTACTTGTTTATATCCTATCTTGTTCCAGAAAGGATTTGAAGAGGCTTATAGGAAGTAACTAAAACAGTGAAATATGAAGAAATAAAGACCACGAACAAATCAGATCAGAATGTCATTACCAAGAAAAAGTAACCCAAACGCAAGTCATGATGCCCTTTTGGCAGTGTCTCTGGGTTTAGTTTTGAGCCCCAGCAGCCTACTTGGGGGGGGGGGGGGGGGAGTGTCATTTCCTTGGAGGAAAACCCTTAATACTGCTTGCTGTCTGTGTCCCTTAACGGAAGTCAGGTATGGTTAGTCTCCTGGGTCGTCCCTCCACCCTTCACAAACCCTCTGAATCAATCCTATATTACCCCCATGGGACAAGCAGCTGAGATGTAGTGATGTTCTCTAGGCCCCACAGGGAGTCCTGGAGGAGCCTGCTGTCCGGCTTCGTAGCTCAAGCTCATAACCATAGCAGCGAGGTGCCTCCCATCCCCGGGAGGAGGGGCAGGAGGTGTAGGGCCTATGCCCGGGCTCGGTACACGCTGTAGGGCACGTTCACTTCACACTGGCACGTTCTCTGTCCTAAAGCATTTTCCTAATTGAAAGCGGGAGAGGGGATTTGTGGGAGAAGCTTCTGGAGGTGGAGGATGGGAGTTGGACTCAAGCCTTGCCACTAGGGAGCGACATAAGCCCGTCTGTGGCCAGTGAACGGAACTCCACTCTGTGCCTGAGGCCTGGCTTATTTGGACGAGGAGGAAACCACTGCACGTTTGGGTTGGTTCCTCTTAGATGCAAAGTTGCCTGTGAATCGGGCTCTGGGCTCTTCCTTGAGGCTCTAGGGGCGGGAGGGTACTGAAAATGACCTGAAACCTGTTAGTTCTGATTTTCAGGCTCCTCTTCTGCCTCAGTCTTTCCCTCTGCACATGGGCATATTGCAGCCAAGCATGGGAAACGTTTTTCAAAGTGTGTGTTCATCCCTACTCCCCTTTTCGTGCCCTTTCATTTCCTGTGGCACAGTGGGGAGGAGGGAGGCGGGATGGGGTGGGGGGCCCCTCTAGTGCAATTGGTACATTTCCTGCCAGAGGAGCCCCTCTGAGCAGGGCCTCCCTACCTTGGCTGTACATTGGAATTCCTTCCGCTTAGAAATAGCCATGTGTGGGGGCGCCTGGGTGGCTTAGTCGGTTAAGCGTCCGACTTTCGCTTAGGTCATGATCTCGCAGTTCGCGGGTTCGAGCCCCGCGTCGGGCTCTGTGCTGACTGCCAGCTCAGAGCCTGGAGCCAATTTCAGAGTCTGTATCTCCCTCTCTCTCTGACCCTCCCCTGCTCACGCTGTCTCTCTCTCTCTCCTAGAAATAAATAAAAAATATTAAAAAAAAAAAAAAAAAGAAATAGCCATGTGTGGGTTTTGCCCTGATCTGTTCAGATTTAACTGGCCTGGGGTGCACCCTGAGCATGAGGAGTTTTAAGGGTTGTCCAAGCGATTGTAATATGTAGACGGGGGTGAGAGAGACCAAGGTGAGGCTGTTCCCCACGAACTTCCCTGAGGCCACTCCAGGGGAATCACTGCCCTGACCAGCTGGGATGGGCTTGCAAAGGGTGGAAGCTTAATTCTCCCATGTGGTTGGGGAAGGGGCCAAATCCTTCCTGGCTAGTCCCCCCCCCCCCTCGCCAGAGCCATTGATTGATGCCTCCGTGTCGGCTGAATAAAGCACTCTAGTGTGACAGGCCAGCCTCATTGCCACCTCTGGTGCACCTCGCAGCCCTCCCGACCACCATCCCCACTTCATCCACCACTTGGCCTTGGAACATCCCATACTCTTGCACACATCTGCACCTGTGCACAAGATATTTCCTCTGGGTGTGCCACAGACACCCCCACAACCCAGGTCACCTCCACGAAGCCTGTTCCCCCCAACATTCCTCTGGCGTTGCACGTTCCCTGCGTGTCTTCACTAGAGGGACTTCATGCGCCCTCTGCGTGTAGTAGGCGTTCGGTAGCTATTGGGGTGGATGGCCTGCAGGAGAGCACCTGATGAGCCCAGCCCGTGCAGGTAACAGATTTCTGAGAAATGGGTACAATGGTTCAGCAAAACTTTTGTGGCCAGGCCAGGAGGAAGCCGTGTGCTATGGCTTAAGTAAAAGGAGAAGAGGCATGGCACTTCATGAGGAAGAAAGCACCAACAAAGACTGTTAGGGGAGAGATTAGTAGGGTGACCAATTCATCCTGGCCTTAAAACTGGAAGTTCTGGGGCACCTGGGTGGCTCAGTCAGTAGAGCATCCAACTCTTGATTTCAGCTCAGGTCGTGACCTCACAGTTTTTTGGATCGAGGCCTTGTGTTGGGCTTCATGCTGGCAGTGCAGAGACCGCTTGGTATTCTTTCACCCTCTGCCCCTCTGCTGCTTGCATTGGTGTGCTCGCTCACTCTCTCAAAATAAATAAACTTAAAAAAAAGAAAAAAAGGCTAAAAGTTCTGACTCCTTTTCAGGCTGGAGTAAGTGAGGATGGCTGACCATCCCACTAAGGGGGCCCTGAGCGGCTAAGACAGGCGTGCCAACTGCAGAGAACCCAGGAATAGAGCACTGGGACCGCCGCAGCTGGCCTCTCCACTGGTGGGGCTCATCCGCCCCCCTCCTGGTCTCCTGGGGTGCCTCCTGGAGACGTGACCTGGCTCTCCCGGCTCCTTAGTTTCAGGACCCAGCCGCCAGAGCCCTGGCGCGTGGCCGGCATCTGTTCTGTCTTTCAGGGCAGACTTGGTTTGAAGCAGCCTCTGTCCCTGCAGCTGGCAGTAAGGAGGAACGAGGCAGCAGTAAAAGCCCCCAAATCTGTGGTGTAGGCGCCTGCCTCCGAGGCCCGGCAGCAGGTGGCACTTCCTGGAGCTTCAGCTTTCTCCTCTTAGAGTGGGGGTAACACCGTCCCATGTCCCTTCCCACAGCAGCCCTGGGGCCCAAACGACTTGGTGTTTGTAGAGACCCCGGAGGTCTAGAGCAGGGATTGTCAGCCGTGGCTGCTTACTGAGTCCCAATTCGGGATCTTGCCCCCAGAGCTGCTGAGCTGCTTGATCCGGGGTGTGGTGTGGGTCTTGGTATTTGTTTGAATTTTCCAGGAGTCTCCTGTGCAGCCAAGGTTAAGGCCACTGCTCCGAGTGCCTCCCAGGTGTGTGTTGCTAATCCGTCTAACTGGAAAGACAGGAACTCCCAAGAAACAACCAGGGGACACAGTGACCTGCAGAATGCAGGTTAAGGGACAGGGATCTAGAGAGGCTTGTCACAGTGGGCTCACTAGGAGCGGCTTTCCTGGAGAGTGAGGTGCGGGCCTCGGGACTGGAGCGGCCCCGCAGAGGGCAGGTCGTGAACTCTGACCAGCGTTTGGGGGCCGAGAGAGCTGACAGGGCCGATGTGCCGTCGTGTGCTTGACTCCCAGCTCCTGGCAGAGGTGCTACTCACAGGCCGGGAGTCAGAGCAGGGGCTGAATTGCCGGTGGGTAGTGAGTCATCAGAGAGCAGCCAGTGTGCATTTTGCGGGCGGGAGGCCGTCCCACCCCCTCCCTTCCCTGTCCAGCCAGGACAATGGGTTCCTCATTCTTTCCTCCCAGCCCCGCTGGGGCAGGGCCCACCCACCATCTGGCTCTGTTCACCTGCGGCCACCTCTTGGCGTACATGCTCTACTAAGAGTTTCTTGTGCCCGGGGCACGTGCAAGGCAGAGGCGAGGTATCGCGGTTGGGCCCCTGGAGGAGGGAAGCCTCACCACGGCCCCTCAGACCTCTCCACGTCCGTGTGAATATTAAAAGATAAAACCCTGAACCCTTCTGAGTATTGTCCAAGTACATGCAGTGGGTATAAGGTCAGTATCCTGAGGATTTCTTCCAGGAAACAATTTTTTCCTTCCCCCTCCTTTACTCCTTTACAGCCACTCTTACCGCAGTCCAGGGGCTCTGGGAGGCTCTTGAAAAGCAGCCTCCAGGGCAGAATTCCAGGATGGAAGTCTTGGCCGCCTCCTTGGATGCAAAAACACCTTGGAATACATTTTGTGAGGTCACCTATTTGGAGGGAATAGCAGTTTAAATTAAAGATGTAGAAGGCCTGACATTCACTTAAGGAAAAAAAAGAAAGCACTCAATCCTAGTATTGTGCCCTCTTAACGTGAGAAGTCCGTTTAACCATGACAAGAGATGTCCTGGAGCAGTGATAGGTGCCAAGCACGTGGGGTAGATGCCAGAGACTGAGTTCAGAGGACTGAGTTCATCTGGACGGGGACAGGGAAGTGTGTACTTTATGGAGCTGTGGCACTGATTGACCTTCCTGGGGGAAATCGGGGAGGGGAGCGCCGTTCCCAGCTGGCCGGGTTTGGGTATCCTGTGGAAAGAGTGGGGAAGTACTGGGGGGAAGCAGGAAAGGGGGCATGGAGGAAGGCCAGGAGGTGCTGGTGGGAATGCCCACGTGGGGACCCCTAGCTGTCCTGCGACCAGAAATGTGGAAAGGAGACCTGCTCAGGCCCTGGACCCCAGACCCCGCAGCCCCTCCCCAGTGAAGAGGGGTACGTGCTCCTAAGGCAGCCTCACCACGAGCGACTGGTGTACAGCCTCCTCTGGTTAAGTGGGCTGGTTAAGTCTCAAGAGCCCCCGGCCACCTGGACTCCCCTAACCTGACGAAACCACCAGATGGGCTTGGGTGTGGGGGTCTGGCACTGCTGTGTTCCCTGAGAGCCCCCTACAGCTCATTACTTGATGGTGACATGCGGACGAGGCCCGGGGCGGAGGGGAAGCTGTCAGATGGGGGCAAGGCTCAGACAAGCTCATCTCTGCTGGGAGAACCTGACCAGAACCGGGGACCCTAGACACGATCTTTTCAGAGGCCACATGGCATGATGGGGGCAGTGGGATGCAGTTTAGGATGTGGATGGCAGATGTGGCTTACAGTCCTGACTTTTCCACTCTTAGCAGGGGCAGCCTATGGCCTAGTTGTGCTCACCCGTTTCTCTGTGTGTGTAATGGGAAGAATAATAATAGGTAATGGTAGTTCATATGTCCACACTTGGAATCTTCCAGTCAGTAGAAGTGATTTGTAAGGAGGCAGAAGAGCTTAAATGATGAAATCAAGCAGTCCTGGGTATGCAGCCTGGCCCCTTATTAATGGTGGAACCCTGTGCAAGTCACATGACCCAAGCAAGCCTCTGTCGTCTTGCCTTCCAGGGGTAGATAGTGCCCGTCTCCCAGGCCGGCTGGCAGCCAGCGCACGCTGCAGTGTGTGTAGAGAGCCTGCTGTACAGGCTGGGACATAAAAAGCCAGCGGCTGAGGTTTTGTTGCTGTTGATCAGCATTGCTGCATCTGGTCCCTTGGACTCCATGTGGTGGCTAGCCAGGGACCTGCCATCCCCAAAGAAAGTACCTCTGGTATCCTCCTGGTGCGCTGGCTTTGTGAACAGGTATGACATTGTGGACGTAATACTGACTTTGGTAGCAGAAGACCTGCATTCAGATCCCCACTTTATTAGCTACTAGTGCTCACCCCCTGTCTCTTTGTCCACCTCAGCATCCTCGTGTGTGAAATGGGGATGCTAGTAATGACCTTCCTCGGAACTGTAGTGAGGGCAAAGCGACCGGGCACATGCACCAGCACGGATGCCTCGGACTGCGATAGTCCCAACTCCCGATAGCCAAGCAGTAAGAACTTGGAGCACAGGGCCAGGCTGCGAGGTTGGCTGGTTCAGGGCTCGGTGCCCTCGGGCGTCGAGGGTAGGCTTGGGATGGCCTTGATTCCCTGAGCATAGTGGGATCCGGGGGAAGGGATGTCAGAGAGGGGAGAGAGAGGACTGGTACTGCTGTGCCCACTACGGTCCATTCATGCATTCATCCGGTAAACCCTACTTGAGCACCCACTGTGTGTCATTCATGGGGCTGGGCCTACGAACATGAGGTAAGGAGCACCCCCTGCGTTAGTGATCTGTTGTTGTGTAACAAGGCACCACAAAACCTAGGGGCTGAAAACAATAGTCTGTCGTTACACCGCCTGGTTTCTAACAGTCTGGACTGAGGACAGGGCGTGGCTGGGATGGCTCGCCTCAGCTCCATGATGCTAGAGACACAACCAGAAGATTCCACGGCTGGGAAGGAGAGTCATCTGGAAATTCACTCACGTGTCTGGTGCGTGTGTGCTGAGCTTAGCTGGGGCATCCAGTGGAACATCTGGACTAGGCTTCCTCGCAGCCTCGTGGTTCCAAGAGTGAGTGGCCCGAGGGAGAGAGCCAGGTGGGAGCTGTATCATTATTGTGACCAAGCCTCGGAAGCCACAGGACATCTTTCTGTGGTCTCATGCCCACCCCACCCCCCTCCCCAGGGAAGAGGGTCAGCCGCAGTGGTAGGAGCAAGCAGGTGGGATGGGATAAACCCATGGGTGTGGCCATCTCTAGAAAGTACAGCTTGCCATGCTCCCCTTGAACAAGGCGCACATCTAGCTCACAACAATAAAACACACAACCTCTATTACCATAGGTACCAGGTAGCAACTACTCACCCGAGACACTAGGGGAAGCAGTGGAGCCAAATCCGCGGATGAGTCAGATTTGACCGGGTACAGCTTGGGCGGAAGGTCTCGGGGAAGAGTGTGAGCAAAGGGGTGTGCCCGAGGAGGGGCAGGGCTTGGGCTTGAAGGCCACATATAGGGTATCTGAAAGCAGGAGCGTTACTCTCTGCCCACCTGCATTCCCCACCCCTCTGCACACAGTAGGCACTTTATAAATATTGCTTGAAGTGGGAGTGAACAGTGTGTGTCAAAGAGGGGAAACTGCCTGAGTGGTGGAGTTGGGCCTCCTGGAGGAGGTGTGGGATGAAGACCGGCAAGAAGTCACTTTTTTTTATTGTGGGAACTGGGGGTCTTTCTTAGTTGCTGGCTTCTCAGTAATCTTTAGTGTCCCTGAAAGAGTTCACAGGAGCTGGGAACAGTACCAGAATCGTTTCTCTTTCCTGTCCCTCGCCCCGGGGCAGGATTCTTGGGTCTTCTTCCCTGCCTCCTGGACCCCACCCGCACTCTGCTGCCCCTCTGGGGGAGGGGGGGGAGGAGGCAGAGGGCTGAGGAGCTTGGGAGGTGGCAGATGGGGAGTGAAGGGGTCAAGAGGGAGCGGGTGGAGAGGGAGGGGAGAGAAAATAAATTGGTAAGTGTATATAGTGCCAGGGCCAAAACCCCACACTGCAAATTGCTTTTTCCTTGACCCTTGTCCCAGAGAAAGGCCCAGTGAAAATAGCACCTATTGGAAAGGCCAGAGTAATTGCAACTGGCTGCTCCTTAAGCCCGTCTCCCAGAGCACGTGGGGGAATTCATGAGCTTCAGGGACATCCCTCTGTGTGCTCGCACACCCCTGAGCCCAGGGGCAGAGACCGGCAGGATGAGGGCTGCCCCAGCATCTCCAGCCCTGTGCCCGGGAAGAGCCCGGGCTTGTCTCTGGGGGCGGGGGAGGAGGGGTGAGGGGTACCCTGGGCCACCGCAGGCTAGTTCAGTGGGCTGACACTTAGGGCTGAGATGAAAACTGTCCAAATCCCAGAACAGAGGAAAAGTGGAGCAGAAGGGGTCCCTAGGGACCACCAAGGCTGACCTCAGGGAAAGTGACTTGCCAAGGATCATTCAGCCAGTTGGTAATGATCGGTCTGGAATTTGAGCCGAGGTCACCTACTCCCAGTCCAGTGTTCCTGTCATTCCTGCTGCCTGTGGACAATCTCCCTGGGCCATCTTGGTCCTAGTTTGAGGCCCTTGGCCCAACTACAATCCCATGGCCTGGCACTGCACCATGTTCTTGCCAGGCACTGCTAACTGGGGTGGCAGGAGCCATGCCAAGCGCTTTTCAGACTTGGCCTCTCCCAAGCCCCTCAGATATTGACATGACCTGGGATACACGTTGCCAGATTGTGATGTCCCTAAAGGGTCGCAGACGGTGGTGGACAGAGCCCAGGACCACAGCTGGAATGGTGGGTCCCGGAGCAAAGCCTGGTGGTAAGTGGCATTCTCCCCATTACCCATTGGACTGTATCTCATCCATCCAGAGTTAGTTTCTATGACAACAGCAAACTCCTTACCCATCATATTCATCCTTAAAGAGTCCCACCCCCGCTGCCTGAGCCGGGGCTCCCTGCCCAGCTGCCATACCGGGCACAGCTCCCCCATCCCAGGTGTGATGGGGAATTCATCCCAGGTGTGAATCGTCAGCCTGCCAGCCAGAGCCTCCTGGAAGGTGCCTGGTAACTGGCATAGCCCTTGAAAATGACCATATAATCACTCCTTAACCGAGTCAGGAACCTGCTCCCAGTGGCCCCGTCTTCCGCATCAGAGCCACCCCCCCTCCTCCTTTAGAGCTTAGCGTCAGATAAGACATCTCCCCGGTTCCCCTCTGCCCAACCCCCCAGAGCAGGAAAATGCTAATCAAAGCTGCTCCAAAGCCAGCATTGAACCCTGGGGGAGGGGGGGAGCCTCCAGTCTGTGGGACTGAGGGACACTCAGGGTGGGAACCCAGCCTTCGTGGCCGCAGGGCGAGAGAACACTCCGGGTGTGGTCCGCGCACACACCCCCCAGCCAGCCCTGTTCACATCCTCGGCTCAGTGCACCCCCCTAACCAGCAGCACCTTGACAACCCAGCTCCAAACCCACACCGGCCAGGAAGTCTTCCTTTCTAAACCTGTTTCCTCTGCATCCTCTCTGCACACCTATATTTGGCTTCTGCAACATAACTTTATATATTGTGTCAGGGAGAGGGGGAGATTCCTGAGCCTTTTTTTTTTCTTTCTTTCTTTCGGAAACTAGTTTTTGGTATATGTTCTATAATGGAAAATTCTTGTAGTGGGTGTAAGAGGTCTGTCTGCTCAGCATCCCATCTTTGGACCATAAGCCCTTAGCCCCTTCCACTGGTAACAATCTCTTTCCTGTGTAACACCTGTTCCACGGGCTTCGCATAGAACCGTGTCCTCCAACAGGGAGAGCGCCTGAAATAGGCCCGGTCAACCAGAGGACTCTGTCAGTAGGGCCATGTGCTTGGTTCGGGGATGACCATATGACCATGCAGAGCCAGTCAGAACCTTCCCTGGTATTCCTATAGACACCACTGCTCCTCACTACTGTCCATTCTCCCCTTCGTTCTCACCAACAGAAGCATAATTTTGTTAATCTAGCAGGAAGCCCAGCTAAAAATACTTAACCTCTCTCAGGGCGCCTGGGTGGCTCAGTCAGTTAAGCGGCTGACCTCGGGTCAGGTCATGATCTCCCAGTTTGTGACAACTCAGAGCCTGGAGCCTGCTTCAGATTCTGTGTCTCCCTCCCTCTCTGTCCCTTCACCGCTGTGCTCTGTCTCTCTCAAAAATAAACATAAAAAAATTTTTTTCAAATATCTCTCCAGACTTTCTTTCTGCTAGGAGTGGTTATATCACCCAGTTCTCATCAATAAGATATGAGGAGAAGTTGCTGGGTGGATCTTCTGGGAAAGGATTTCGAAGGGAACCGACTCCACTGTCATGGCCCCTTTTAGCCGTAATGCTAAGTGATCACCCTGTCTGGGAGATGAAGACATCTTCTGCTGGGGGTCTTTATTCCTGCTGTGTGTGATGGCTGCCTGAGAATGAAATCCTCTAAGGGATGGGAGCTGGAGAGCAGAGAGAGAAGACAGTATCAGTTAGGGCTTCATGCCTGAAGCCTCAGAATTTCCTAATTTGGGGAGCCAATAATCCCATTTTTACGTAAGATTTACATTGAGTTTCTGTCTGTTTCAGCGAAGGAGCCCCAAAGGAAACTTTCCATGAGACCCGAACCACGTCTGTGTCTCTGCTCTCCCCTCCCCAGCTACCCACATTATAAAATGTTAGTTGCAGAGCTGGTACATGATGAATAGACTCTGAGCCCCTCAAATTCTTTTCTCAACGAGAGTCAAATAAGAGCTTGAAAGGACTTGATATCTAGACTCATTGATGGTATCAGGGACAGACTCCAATTTTTATGGCCGGCTCCGCCCAAGCACACCTTGGAAGCACTGTGCGGTGTGGTGTCACTTCAGCACTCACCTCCTCCAGGAAACCTTCCAAACCAGCTCTTAACTCCATCATCCTTCCTACCTTTCTGATTACTTCCTTTCATTAGCACTAGGGTCCAGCTGTACTTGGTCAGATGTGTCATGTGAGCAGAGCTTGTGCATGTCATTCCCTGCCACCCCACCTCCTGCCAGCTGACTGAAGAGCTTTTTCAGAACAGGAGCTGTGTCTCTGCCATCAGACTAGGCACATTCCGGGGTCAGGGGCCTTACTTCCTCTGTTAGATTGGGGATCTGGATGCTCCCTCTCCTCACATCAGAATAGGCCCTCCTCAATCAGGAATCCTCTTCACGCCTCATGAAACCTCATCAGCAAGACAAGAAAAGACCGTCTGGATCACAGCCTTGCAGAGATGTAGAATGGAGGGAAGAGGGGGAAGAGCAGTTAGTGGGAGGATCCTTCTTAACCTTCAGGGAAAACCTAATTAACAGCCCGGAAGATTAATCCTGGATCGGAGATGTTATTCAGCGATTCTTACAATATTCTAATTCAGATCCTGTCTCTTCCTGTGCACCAATATAAACCGAAATCTCCCCACCGAAGGCCAGAATTCCGCCTTACAAGCTTTCTTATTTCCCTTGTTCCTTACTGTTGTGTAATGATGAATCCTTTATTGGGAAGCTTGTCAAGTCCGAGTAGACGCTTGCAGGGGCGGCCACGTGTGGACTGTCTCATGGCTCCCATTGGAAGGCAGTCAGCGATATCGCTGATAGTATCACAGGAAAAGGATCGCACCATCCTGCTCTCTTCAACGTGCTGCAGTGTCGTCAAATCCTCTCGCCCCCATCCTTACACTGAAGCCTTTTAAACGCCAGCTCTGCAATGAGCAGATGTACATGAGGGAAGCGGAGCTGTTCATTCTGGAAGGACAGATAACCTGAGTAAAGGCAGTGGGAGTGAGGTGGGCGAGGCTCCCCTCAGAGAGCTGACTTGCAAGGAAGCACTGGGAGCAGACGGCATAGGTGAGGAGGGGTAGAGCAGAGAGGATATTAAGGGTTGGTTGGTTTGATGGGAGAGGAGGGATTTGATGGGAGCCCTTGAATACAAGTGGAGTCTGTCTTTGGTAGAAGAAGCAATGGGGAGACGAGGGCAGATCTTGGGTAGGAAAGAGACATGATAAAAATAGTGCTAATGATCCCATCATCTGCATGTGGGAAGAAGAAGACTCAGGGGAAACGGAGGCGAGGCGCGAGGCCAGGATTCTGCACCGGGGATCAGTGTGCATGGTGATGGTTACAGAAGCTAGTTGGAGTTGAGGTCTGTGTGAGTGACTCCTCAACTTGTAGACTGGCTTTTGTCTTTTGGAGGAAGGTGCTGGGAGCTCTGGCTCTGTTCCCCATGCAGGGACTGGTGGCTTTGGAGATCAGTTGCCACCAAATGTTGCTGGATCTGGGCCACCCCGTTCAACCCACAGAGTGCAGATCTTGTCCTCAGCTGTCCAGGACTCTCCATTGGCAGTGACTGGCCAGGGAGCCTCAGGGAGAACAGAAATGGGGAGCAAAGCCAAGAAGCTGTGGCCCAGGCAAACCAAACCCCTCCTTTGCAGGGCAAGGAAGTGAGGTGAAGAGCCTCTAACCTCACCATTTTGCAAGCTTCCATATCACACAGCAAATAAGGAGGAAGACGGGACACATTCACACAATAACTCAAGGCAGAGTCTCCATGGCAACAATTACCCAAAAATCCACTCCTGACAGTTGCCACAGCAGGAGCTAGCAAAGAAGACTCTGGGGGTGGGAAACATGTGTGGGGCTCAGAGGCTGGCTTCCTTTTATTCTTAAACTTAAGGAAGTGCTGGTGGCAGGAACCGTGGCGTCTCAGAGCCTGACTAAGCCAAGAACAATTGGAAACAGAAGCTGGAAGGAGCTTTAAAGATGAGCTACTCTGAGGCCTGGCTGTGAACCACTCCAGAAGGATGTGCTGGCTCGGGGTGCGGGGGGGCGGGGGCACTGGGCCATCGGGCATTGCCCTCCCCCCACCCACTCCTGGTAGAAAGGAGCTCTCCCAGCCTCCGGAGGTCTTGGGATGGGAGCATGGGAGGCACCCAACTTCCTGGGAAGCCGAAGGCTCTGCGGAGTTTGGGGTTGCCTCAAGGCCGAGTCCAGTCCTTAAAAATCTCACACTTGATATAGGTTGGGAGAATACAGCTCTAGCCACCCTGCCCAACCCCACCCCGACTTGCTGTACGGCCCTTCGACTCCTCCCCCACAGTGAAACATGCAGCCCACTTTGAAGAGCTGTTACGAGGCTGTGTGAGCAGCGTGACATGGGAAATGTTTTACCGAAGGAAAGTCCAGCACAAAGATAAGAGATATCTGCGGGGCTGGGCAGCCTGGCCCAGTTAGCTGTGGCACCCGGGGCTCTCCTCAGGCAGAGATGTGTCCCAGGACAAGTGAGTCCGTGTCAAGAATGCAAGGAGGGTCCTAGAGTGGCTAGAGAGAGATATGAGGAGGATGGTGGGAAGGTGGGGAAGTGGCTTAGCGGAAGCAACCTCGGCTTCCTACCAGCAGACAGAGGGACAGACTGACTGACAGAGGGAACTCAGAGGAAGGCAGCAAAGCATGCAACCTCCAGTTTTTAAAGTTTTCACTTTTTGAATCAATTTTTAAATTAAAAAAAAATTTTTTTAATGTTTTACTTATTTCTGAGAGACAGAGACAGCATGAGCAGGGGAGGGTCAGAGAGAGGGAGACAGAATCAGAAGCAGGCTCCAGGCCCTGAGCCAGCTGTCAGCACAGAGCCTGACGTGGGGCTCGAACCCACAAACCGCGAGATCATGACCTGACCTGAAGTCGGATGCTTAACTGACTAAGCCACTCAGGCGCACCTCAATTTTTAAATTTTTTAAAAAGAAGTTTGGCTCAAAGGGAAAACTATTCTGCTCTTTTTTGAGAAAAACCTGAATGCAACCCCCCCCCACCCCCACCTCCTTTCTACATTTCTTTCTCAGTGCTCCAGAGCCATTGACTATTTTTCAGCCTCTGTAGCTCAGGATGCATGAAAAACTCTAGAGAGAGGAGAGGTTCTTCATCATCTCCTGTAGAAAAGAGGCACTTTGACTATCTTTAGAACAAATGAAAAGGCTCTGCTGGGTCTCACGTGCATTTGGAAGTAAAACTTTGTTACCGACTGTGGATGGCAAACCCCTTCCACTGAGTTCCGGTGAGAAGGGACTAAGCTAGAGAATCTCTTGAGCACTTCTGTGCCAGCTTCTCTCCTGTGCCATCCCTCCTCCGGCCCCCAAACTCTCCCCTTCCCTTTCTCTCCCCCTAACCATGGAAAGTCCTCCCAGCCCTGGATGCCCTCAGAAGCCATTCTTTCCACTCTCCCTTCTGGACTGAACTGGGAAGAGAGAGATGTAAAGAGTGAGGCCACATCAAGATTGGCTGGGTCCTCAGGCAGGAGCCCCCAGGGTGGAATTCAGAGTGATCACCACGGTCCAGGCTTCAGAAGAGTCCAGAAGAAGCTTAGCTGGGTCAGGACGCTCACAAGAGGCCAGCCTCTTAGACTAACCAA
The DNA here is from genome assembly GCF_003009895.1 of Hyaena hyaena. Taxonomy (NCBI): domain Eukaryota; kingdom Metazoa; phylum Chordata; class Mammalia; order Carnivora; family Hyaenidae; genus Hyaena; species Hyaena hyaena. The sequence continues at coordinate 1,727,613 of NW_024081009.1, forward strand.
ACTCAACGATGAACCGCCAGAAAGCCACTTCCTAAATTCGGAACGGAAGGGATGAAGGATGCCTGTTCAGTCACTTAGGCTCCACATGCTCATGATTCTGGGGACACATTGCTGGGCATCAGGAGACCAACGAAGCCAAAATGGAGATGGGAAGGCCACTTGAAGAACAGAAGCCAGAGTGAGGAGGCAGTAGTCCTGAGGGATGCAATACGCGGTCACCTCCTCAGTGCCCAGAAAGCTTGGCTGTCCCTTCCGTTCATTCCTTCACTCATTGAGCAGACATTTGTGGCATATCTACTGTGCAGGTCCTGCCTAGGAATGGCGGGCACAGTAGCGGGAGGAAAAACAGGCAGGTGTGGAACTGTGTGAGGGACACTGTTAAGAGAATGAAGAGACAAGCCACAGATTGGGAGAAAGTGTTGGCAAATCACATTATCTGCCAAAGGACTATAACTATAGTATATAATGGATTCTCAAAACTCAGCAATGAGAAAACAACCCCACTTAAAAAATGAGCAGCGTCACTTGGATGGCTCAGTCAACTGAGTGTCTCACTTCTTTAAAAAATCGTGAACCGAGGTGTTAGTTCTAACCAGTTCTAGCTACTCTGCCCACCCCCCACCCTGACTTGCTGATCTCACAGTTCATGAGTTCAAGCCCTGCATCGGGCTCGCTGCTGTGGGTGCAGAGTCCACTTCAAATCCTCTGTCCACCTTGCTCTCTGCCCTTCCCCCACTCATGCTAAGTCTCTCAAATATGAATAAACATTTATCTTTTACAAATGAGTAAAAGACACTTCACCAAATAAGAGATACAGGTACAAAGAAGCACCTGAAAAGATGTTCAACATCATCATTCACTAGAAAGTACAAATTTAACCCACAATGAGATGCCATTACACACGTAGAAAGGCACACATACAAATGAATGAAACACACACACACACACACACACACAACTGACAGTACTAACTACTAGTGAAGGCGTAGAGCAACTGAACACTCATACATTGCTGACGGGAATGCAAGATGTAATTGCCACTGTAGAAAACAGTTTGGCAGGTTTTTTTTTTTTTTATAGTACTAATCATATACTTTCTGTATGACTCAACAATGCTCCTCCTAGGTATTTTCTGAAGAGGAATGAAGACTTTTGTTTACACATACACACAAAAACTGTGCATGAATATTTATGTTGGCTTTATTCGTAGTCACCAAAAACTGATTCAGCCCAAATGTCCTTCAACTGAAGATAGACAAAAATAAAAATTTAACTGAAAAAAAGGACTGTGATACATCCATATGGCAGAATACCGCTCAGCCACAAAAAGGAATGAACTATCGACACTTGGGGCAACGTGGATGTATTAGGCTAAGTGCAAGAAGCCAGACTGAAAAGGCTACATACCATATGGTCCCATTTACTGACATTCTGGAAAAGAAAAAACACAGGGACAAAGAACAAATTAGTGCTTAAATTAATGCTTGTCAGACACTAAGGGAAGGAAGTGGGGGCTGACTGCAGAGTGGTAGCATGAAGAAGCTTGTTTGTTAGAACTGTATCTTGATTATGTTGGTGATTACACAACCCTAAACGTGTGCAAGACTCATACTACTGTCCATCCCCCCAAAAGTGAATTGTACTGAATGTGAATTAAAAAATAAAAATACAGGGGCACCTGGGTGGCTCAGTTGGGTTGAGCCTCAGATTCTTGATCTCAGCTCAGGGCTTGATCTCAGGGTCGTGAGTTCAAGCCCTGCATTGGGCTCCATGCTGACAGTAATGAGCCTGCTTAGGATTCTCTCTCTCTCTCTCTCTCTCTCTCTCAAAATAAATAAATAAACTTTAAAAATGCATATTTAAAATGACCACTTTAGGGAGGGTTTTTTTAGAGGTGGAAATTAAATACTAGGAAAAAAAACTTGGTAGATGGGAGAGGTAATCAGAGTTCAAACATTTGAAGACTTTGTTTTGTCCAGGTGAAGGCAGAGATATTAATTTAAGACTCTTTAGTCAAGAATGGTGTTAAAAATTAAAGGTAACCACTAAAAAGATCAGAAATTAAAATTTTAAGTTCTGAGTCAGTAGAAGGCATGATAGAAGGGGAACAAACAAGCAAATAAAAAAGTGGTAAAAACAGAACACCAAATAAGATGGTAGAAATAAATCCAACTATGTCAGTTATCACACTAAGTGAAAACAGGGGCTTCTGGGTGACTCAGTCAGCATCTGACTCTTGACTTTGGCTCAAGTCATGATCTCATGGTTCATGAGTTCAAGCCCCACATCAGACTCTGTGCTGATAGCTTGGGATTCTCTCTTTCCCTCTCTCTCTCTTCCTCTCCCACTGGGTCTCTCTCTCATAAATTAACTTAAAAAATGAAAACAGATGAAACACACCAGTAAAAATATTATATTTTAAAAATCCAGCTATATTTTATGTGCCTCACATATCGACAGGGAAAACTTGAAGGAAAAGGTTTAAAAAAGACACAAGAAGAAAATATTAACCAAAATAAAGCTGGTATAGAAATACTAATATCCAATAAAATGTGCAGCTCTTATTTAATACCTAGTATGCAGAGTCCTGTCCTAGGCCTGTGGGGTCATATGGGAGAAAACACTTGACAGTGACCCCAAGGAACTATAGTTAGGGAGGTGTCCACATGACTCTAAATTATATAGTCAACAAGTACTTTTCAGTAACTCTGTGCAAACCCAGCAAGAGATGGTATTTCTAAAGAAGAGACAAGAGAGTGAAGCATACTTGGAATTCTGATTATAAAAAATCATCTATTGATCAATGTAGCAGTTGGTTTCCAAAGCCCCTGCCAATGAACCATGCCTCCAGTATTCATGGCCTTGGGTAGTCTCTCCTCCCACAATGCATCTGGACTGGCTCTGTGACTCATGTTAATAAACAGGATGTGGCAGAGAAGAAAATACACCGATTCCGAGCCTAAGCCTTACGAAGGCTTGGCAACTGCGCTTCTGAGGTTTGGGGACAAAAGCTGGACACTAGCCAGATGACCCCTAGATGGCTGCAGTTCCTGCTGACCAAAGATCTGCCCAGCTGGCCGACAGTCTCCCGGTCAACCCACAGAACCATTAAGATATAATAAAGCGGTTACTGTTTCAACACACAAATCTTCGGAGGTAGTTTGTTAGGCAGCTATAGATAACCAAAGCAATCACTTTTGAGGTGTGCCAGACATGGTGTTTGCTAATCATTTTCACAAATTATGTTATTTAATCCTTTCAACACATACTTAGAGATATGTGTCATTAACCCCCTTTTTACAAATGAAGAGACTGAAGCTTGGAAAGAATGTTTTACAACTAAGAATGAGCAGAAGCAGGGCTTGAATCCACAGCCCTTCTTGATGTAGACTTGATATTTCCAACCATTGTGTTATGTGGCCAAGTGGGGAAGTCGAAGGCTGAAAAACACAGAACATTTCGGAGTGAATCACGATGTCTCCCCTAGTGTGAGCTCCTTTTAAGCTTTCTCCACTGTGTCTTTTTCATCCTGGACTACTGAGAAGTGAAGGAGATTCTGGAAAGATGATCAATAAGTAGAAGGATGGTATAAATTGGAGATTTTATTATAGTTTTGACACATTTCATAACAAGCACTAATCATCCTCGGTGTTCGGTTGTTATTTGAGAAAATGTAAATGCTACATCTGCTCACTGCCTGCCTTTTCTTCCAGACAAAAGAACACATGTTCCTAACAAGGAAGTGTACTTTCTTCCTCACCCTCAGTCACCACTAGAGAAGCCTGAGCTTTGAGACAGGTGGGGGATGACTGCATCTTTGCATCTTTATAGGCTCTCTTCTCCTCCATAGCCCAGGCAAGCTTCCAGGACCATCCTGGGCCCTCCATGTTCTAGAGATCATCTTGGTCCCTACTTCATAGATGAGAAAACAAAGGTCCACAGGGTAGGTGTGGCTTCATCAAAAACATACTGAGAGCTAGCTGTGGCAGGGTCAGGCTAGGACCACATCTCCAGATCTTTTTCCAGTGCTCTCTGAAGTCCAAGACCCTCCAGAGTCTCCTCTCTAGCTGCAAGGAAGCCCCAGACTTGGCGTCACTCAAGGTGACCTGAGTCTAGAAGTCTGTAAGAGTGCTGAGAACAGCCAGACCCTTTGAGCCCAAGAGCTCAGCAGCCAAATGTTCAGCACCATAGACAGCTCAACCAGCCTATTTACTTAGGAAGCCCTTTGCCCTATGAGTCAGTGTCATGGGAGAGAAAGAGAAAATTATTGGAATGATTTTAGAGATAATCTAGTCCACCTCCCTCACTTTGCATGGGAAGAAACCCAGGAACAGATAAATGACTAGTCCCAAGATCGCACGGCAAGTCAGTACAAAGCTAGAGATGAGGCTCAGTACCCCGTCTTCCCACACTTCTTCAGGCCCCACAGATATTTGGTCCCTGTGACTTATTAGTGGCCCAGCCAGAGCTTGAGTCAAGGTCTCCGAAATCTAACTCTCTTGCCATTGGGGATGGCAAGGAACGAAAAGAAAAAAAGGAGAAGTAAAAAGAAACTGAAAGCGCACCCGGCCCTGATGGGAAGGTCTGTGATTTGGCCTCTAACTTCAAGTCACAGACAGGAGCTTCCTACTTCCCCAAGGTGATGTGGCCTTTTAGAAACTATTTAGTTGCCATGGCAACCTCATCCCAGGTTTCATCTCCATGACAATTCTTTTTTTTTTTTTTACCCGTCTGGTAAGTACACATGTGATTGCCCATATGTACATTGCAGAAAAATTAATATGTGATCACATTTTTAGAAGTGAAATATCTCATTCTCCTAGGCTGCAGTCAGGAACATAACGACGCAGGATGCGGGGTAGACAGGGCCCATGGCATCAAAGACCCAGAGCAGTCTTTGGGGCCTCTCAGCCTTCTTGCTACCATCACACACCTTTTCTAATCTTTTCAGATCAGCGCACTTGAAGTTCACCCTGGGTATAAATAAGTTCTCCTTTTCCGTATCATCCCTTGTGCCTCGCTCATGACAAAACCTCAGAGTTGCCTGGGCCAGGAACGAGGCTGATCCTTCTCACTGCAACCTTTGGAGGACCCAGGAAGGCCTCCTCTTGTTCCTTTGGTCCTGTATCCCAGTTGGGAGCATCCCTGTTCCCACCTTTTGTGATAGACCGCATTGCATGCCTGATCTGCGGGCTGTGGGCAGCGTCTTCAATATGACCTAATCGGCCAACTATTTTCCAGGAAATCATCATTTCTAGTCCACTGAAGGCACTCTTCCTGTTTTCCAGCAATGCTATGGATTTTCTTTACTATCCATCCTGATGTTCGTAATGATGTAGAGCCGGCTGGAGTGTTCTGTCTACATTCTTGACCTAACCCCCTCCTTTTCTCTCTACTTTATTTTTTATAACAGCCTTCACCATATAGTCTGTCTAATGATGGTGCTGCGTTGTTTCTCTCGGCCTCATCTTCATCATCAGTAATAGTACGTTCCATGCACGGGCATTGCCCTCACATCTGCAACAGAGAAAAGGGAGAAGTGCTCACAAAAATATTCTTCCAACAGTCCAAACAACAAAACAGAAGAATCAAGGCATGACTTCATTTCAAAATTTCAACAAAAATTATGAAATGTACCAGCTATTCACCTTCTAAATATCTTTTGAACTCAGATAGACTTGAATTTGAACCCTATTCTACCAATGATTAGCTGGGGTCTTAGGCGAATGATCTAAGCAATTTGAGCCTTGCTTTCTCAAGCGAAGATGACAACATCTGTTCTATAGGGATTATTAGATATGGGCTATAGAAAAATCCAAAAGGATTATGAGATAAAATAGGAAAACTGCTTCACACCATTTCTGGCATGTGAAAGATCTTCTCTAAATGGCAAGTATGCTTATTAGCACCTAAAAGGGGAATCATTCCCATGAACATTTTATTTGCATCTGACTAAAGAGAACACCCACTCTTCTCTTCGTGTTTGATTTGATTATATATCCTTGATTCCTATGATGAGTGAGGCCCCTTGAAAGCAGGGGCTGTGTCCTCAGTTCAACAAAGGTTTGTGATATTCCTAAGCTGAATAAAGCACCGTGGTGAATGGTGTAGAAAATACATAGACAAGGGCACCTGGGTGACTCAGTCGTTTTTAAGCGTCCGACTTCGGCTCGGGTCATGATTTCACCATCCGGGAGTTTGAGCCCCGTGTCAGGCTCTGTGCTGACAGCTAGCTCAGAGCCTGGAGCCTGCTTTAGATTCTGTGTCTCCCTCTCTCTCTGCCCCTCCCCTGCCTGCACTGTCTCTCTCTCTCTCTTTCTCTCTCTCTTCCTCAAAAATAAGTAAACATTAAAAAAAAAGAAAGAAAAGAAAATACATACACAGGAAACAGCTCTGGTGCTCAGGGATAATGCAGTGAGGGAGACAGACATGAACACCAGTAACCATAACACAAATCAGAGAGAGGCCCATGCCATTCACCTTGGCAGTGTGCCTGGTGATTAGGAGTGTGAGCTCAGAACCCAGTCTGCCTGAATTCAGATCCCAGCTCCACTTACTGGCTGTACAACCTCAGACTAGTCTCTTACTCTGTCTGGGCTGCAGTTGCCTCAAATGTAAAATAAGGACGTTAGTAGAAGCCACCTCTTAGGAGAGTTAATATATGAACAGAGCCTAACACATAGAAGGGCTCAGTAAACATTAGCTGTTGTGTAGATATACAAAGATATGTGATAGATGCTATCGTAATTCTGTTTCATGGATGAGGTTGCACTGGAGCTTGACCTTGGAGAATGACTAGTTATAAGAGACAAAGCGGGGGGAAAAAAGCATTTGAGGGAAGTAGAGCACCAGGAGCCATGGAGGGTGAACTCTAGCATTTTCAGAGTGGAGACTGGGAGCTGGATCACCAGAGCAGAGAGAAATGCCAGGAAGGGGCCGGCATAGAGGTTTAGGACAGCCCTTACAAAGTCAGCCAGCACTGTCATGACTCTCGCAACCAGTTACCCAACCTACTGTGGGCAGAGCACTGTGCCCAGCTCAGCTGTCATTATCTCATGGAATCTGAACAAACATAGGAAGCAGGCTTTATGATCCCCATTTGACAGATGAGCAGAGTGTGACTCAGAACACTTAATTAACCTGCTGCTGCACACACAGCTGGTTCCGTAAAGTCTGATCTCATTACCTCCCCTTTGCCTGCTCCCCGACGCCAGCACCCCTGCACACGGGACTTCAGGACACAAGTGGCAAGCAGGGGACTACATATGACCGAAACACCAAGGACTTCTCTCTTGAGATCGACACCACCTGACGGTCACTGAACAAGGAAGGGCCTTTTAATTCTAAGCCTGTTTCCGCCTGCGGAGATTCTGCTATAATTGGTCTCGGGCGCGATGTGAGCAGCAGGACTTTGGAAGCTCAGCCAGGTACTTCTCATGAGCTGTCAAGTTTAGAAATCATGGGTCCAAGGGGAGGTGTTGCACTGAAAGCATTGCTGCCGCCCCCTGGCGCTTGCTGTGGCTGCCCCAGACCTGCTCCAATGGCTCAGTACCGGGCCTCTCCTGCAGCAGGGAGCGTGCCATGGCTGGGCCTCCTTTCAGCCCTCCGCTGCTCTGGGTCCCTCTTCCGGCCCCAAGTCTTTCCTCCTTCTCACCCATCCCAGGTCTCCAGAGCCTTCTTATGGCCCAAACTTCCCCTTCCCCATGAGGGACCAATCTGACTGCCCTCCTGGAAAGGACTCCAAACCCCAAAGTGATCCCAGAGTGATCCCATTTCCCTCCTCAATCCTGGCCAAAGCATCGCCCTCATTTCCCCCTCTCTGGGGCCCCCACCAAGCAAGGCAGGGAGACTGGCTGATTTCAGCAGGAGGGGGTGATGGCATTGCTTTCCTTCCCTCTCTGGCTCCACAGTAGGGGTGAAGCTTCGGGAAGCAGAAAGAGGGTCCAGCTTTGAGAAAGGTCACCCTTCCAGCGAGGCCCCAGGCCTGGTGTGGTGGAAACCGGAGAGCAGAGCCCACTTGGGGAGGGGAGGAAGCCCCCTCAAGGCAGGGAGGTGCTTTTTCTTTGAGGCCCAGCCCTAATCACCCATCAGTGTTGCTAATCACCATCAGTGTTGCTACGGGAACAGGGCCTGGGACAGGAAAGGAAGGCCAGCAAGAAGGTGAGGGTTGCATGTGAGGTCCCTGCAACCCTTCCTGAATTTCACCTTGGGAGCACTTGTGTGTCAGCCTGGCCCAGCTCAGCAGGGAACCAGCAGTTCACACAGCATGACAGGCAGTGATGGAGGCTGTCCCCTGCCTGGCTGGCTGTGGCGTCATCAACACCTGGGTCCCATATCCTGGGCTTTCTGCCCAAGCTTTCCTCTGCCACACAGGCCCCTGCAGAAACTCGGGTTCCCCGCCAGCCTGCAAGCTCCCATTAGAACCCTGTACCCCACTGGCTAGTGTGGGCCCCCCACCCCCCAAAACTAGTGGAGGTACAGAGGATGGCATCACTGAGTTCCCCTGTGATGGTTGTCTCTTAATCATGTTACCAGCATCTTGAGGGCAAATTTGCCTTCATCTTAGCAACCCCCTCAGCGGCAGCAGCAGGAAAGTCCCCTAAGGCACCAGAACTGGCTGGCCTGCTCATTAAGACTGGACCTGCATATCACCTTTGCCGCCCTTTAGGTACAGATGTGACCTCGAGCCCATTACCTAACCTCTTTGGGTCTCAGATCCATCATCAGTAAAAGGTAAAGTGGGGTTAAAGCTACTATCAGCCTTAAAGGACTGTTATGAGGATGAATTTCGATAATGCCCTTAGAGTGAGCATCAGAGTGGCCATACTAAATACATAACATAAATAAATAAAGGTACTTTACCATTGTTGTAATCTGGTTTGTAGAATACAGCGCCCTTTTGGGTGCAAAGGAAGAGTCAAGGCTCTGGTGTCCTAAGGTGTGTCTATGTCAGGAGCTGTCCATTGGCCTGCCTGACCTGGGGCAGCCGAGGCGTGGATAGCTCCAGGGCCACCAGTCCCCAGTGATGTGGTCTTTGGCTATTCCAAGATGGTAGGACACGCGTAAAACCAGATGATCATCTTATAGGAGCTGGTTTTCTGACTCTTGCTTATTTTTTTTTTTCCTCAACATTCTAGAGCGTTCTCCATGGATTAAACTCTCCATATCTATGGCCTGGAGTTACAGATTCCTGAGTTTAAAGGCATATGGCCGCAAGAGTAAGCAGGTGCTTCCTCAGGACACTTCCCCAGTTGCCATCCCAGAGGCCTAGCTGCTTGCCTGGCCTCTGGAGTTCAGGGATTTGGACATTCCACATATCCCTAGGGACCTTGATTAACAAGCGAGAATCGGGAGCTGGACTCAAGGGATGCTATTCAGAAATCCTTCTAAAGTGCGGCATATAAAATGTGTGTGTATGTGTGTGTACATTCATGTATGCACGTGAACACATACACCTTTTCCCCCAAATTGGAATGCTGGACATGCGCCACTTTTGTTTGTACCCACAACCATTGCGTTTCCCTCTTTCCCTCCGAAACCTCCCTTAATGCTCAAGGCTGCTCTTGGTCTGCAGCTGAGGAGGGGTCTGGGGAGGTTCAGGGAGGGTGACTCCCAGCAGAGCATGGCTTTGCAAAGTGGTCTCCAACAGACCAGTGGGAAAGTGAGTGGCTGTTGTGATGTAAGCCCTCCCTACTGACCTCCATTCCAGGGGCCATCTTGCTAGTGAGAGCACCTGACCCCAGAAATTGCATCCCTTGGGAGGCCTGGGTGGCTCAGTCTGGTTGAGCATCCAACTCTTGATTTCCATTCGGGTCATGATCCCAGGGTCATGGGATCGAGCCTCGCTTTGAGCTTTGCGGTGAGCATGGAGCCTACCTAAGATTCTCAATCTCTCTCTCTCTCTCTCTCTCTCTCTGTCTCCTTCTGTCCCTCTCCCCCTCTCCCCTGCTCCTGCTCTTTCTCTAAAAAATAAAAAGATATACATATATATTTTTAAAAGACATTGCATCCCTAACTCAGAGGGAGGGAAACAGGTTTGACCTAGTCCTTGATATCGGGGGAAACCAGCCCCCCCAGCCCCAGGACTAGTGGCCCTGAGAACCAGTGTTAGTATCTGGGGCTTTGTGGGCTGCAGGCCAGGCTAGACCCCAGCTCTAACACCCCCTTGCTCACCCTGGTGCCTGGCACGGTACCTGGTCCACAGCAGATTAGCAGTAGTCAACTGGTTGAATAAATGAACTTGGACAAGCCTGTTCAGTTGAACTTGAGTTGTCTCTTCTACAATCATGCACATGGGAGAACATCTGCTTTTACTTCCAAGCTGTTGTGGAGAGCAAACGGGATCATACAGAGTCGAGTCTGAGGTTACACGGGCAGGGGTGAATCCTAGCTCTGCCCTCTCTTAGCTGTGTGACGTCAGGTAACTTCTTTGAGCCTTCGTTTCCTCATCTGTAAAATGGGAGTAATAATGAAACCCTCCTCACAAGGATGGGGGCTCAGTTCTTGATATAGGTTAACGATAATACATGATTAATGTGATATATTATTTTTGTCTTGTTTTTGAAAGTGCTTTGGAAACTGCAAAGTGCTTTATAAATATGAATGACTATTTTTCTGTTCAGGGATCCCATTTCAGAGAACCAAATATACTCTGCTGGGAAAAAATTCATGCAATGAACAAAAATAGCAATAATCCTAATAATCATCTTATTAACTATTACATGTCAGGCGCTGTGTTGGTTTCTTTATACACATCATCCCCTGGGAATTATGGGGTCTGTTGCTTCCATTTTATTGATGAGGAAACTGAGGCACAGAGAGGTTGAGTTACTTCCCCAAATCACAGAGCTAGGAAGCATGGCAGCTAGGATTTCAAAGACCAGAATCTCAGGTCATCTTTTGTGAGCCTTCGGAGATTTGTACAGCATCCTAGGCAGGCCTTGTAGAAAGAGCTCTCTCTGCCCAAAAGTGGGGGTGGGGAAGGGCTTGGTTGATACAGCACCCCCTTCCATCCTCCAAGCTCAGGATTCTGATCCAGCCTCACCTTCCCCCTGGAGCACTAGGCCTCATATGCTCTTAGGTAACTCAGGGTTTCCCACCCCCGCCCCCACGCTCTATGTCAGACAGCTCAGCAAACACACCGAGGGCCGACATCAGGGCCTGGGTGGGACTAAGGCTACAAATGTGATCTCACCCCCCGCCCCTTCCCAGGACCCCACTCACCCTCTGCTGTCCTCCTTGAGGCCTGAGCCTGTCTTACTGTGCCCGCATGTACGAGCAGACACTCGTGCACATGTGCGCCTGAGCGTCCCCGTGTGTGCGATTTGAACACGTGAGTGTATCAGTCATCGAGGACACCAACACGCATGCGAGGACACCCACATGTCTTCATCGGCCTTTTTCTTTCTTACAGTGAGAACAAGGCTTCCCCACCAGTGCTTTCCCTTTAGCGTATTCAGGACCCTGAACTCTTGAATCCCCTTCTCTTGCCCGGGTCAGTAGCAGAGCCATGTCCTTAGAGGAAGGTTCTCACAGTGTTACCTCTAATTCGGTCAGCCAGAAAAGTGTCCAAGCCTCTGTCCCTCCTCAAACTCCCATTTGCCAGTCGTTCGGGGCTTTACCGACCCCCCTGCGGCTGTCTGAGCTGCGTTCTCCATGTGTCGGGTCAGCCCGGGCTCCAGACACCTGGGCTACACGAGGCTGGGGACCCAGGCTGCCCTGCCCAAGTCACGAAAGGCCGCTCTCCCCAGATCCGCTGGGCTACCTGCCTGTCCGAACCATCGACAGAACACACTCCCCAATGTGGGTTTTGCCCCGTGGACGCTTCACAAGTAGTCTCTGGCCCCTCGTCTCTACTGGCCTGGCCTGTGGAAGTGGATGAACTCTCTCAGCTCTGACATCGGGCCGGGGAGGGATGATGATTCTGACTACAAAGGAGGGTTCAGGGGCCGGCAAGATTCTGGATTCTTCAGTGTTAGAGACTAGCTATGCTTTTGTTGAGATACTGCCCCCTCTCTTGGTCTGGAACTAGTGCTGAAGACAGTAGGTAGGGTTCCCTTTGCTTCTCTTCCCAAAGCCCAGAGAGGCTTCAGCTATCTTCCTTCTCATTCACCTTCATTCCCACCCTTGGCAAAAGAGAGAAGGAGACATCTCATTAGTGCCTTTCCCTCCAAATCTTCCAAGCACCGAGATGCCTGCGTGGGGTTAGGGCTGGGGGGGATATACAGAGGCTCCGAAGCCCAGCGCCCTCTCCTCCTGTCTGCCTACTCCCCGGTTTTAGACCTCCCCCAGATCAGACACTTCCAGGCAGCAGAGCCACCCACTCTCCCTTGGCCGGCCGGTGAGTGGCATCTTTCCAGCCCCTTAACACTGCTTTACTCTAATTCCACATCTGCAAGAGTTGGCTGGGTTCTGGGCAACAGGGGGAATCTCATAATGGGAGATTGGAAATTCCCTGAATACAGCTGCATATGGAGGTCGTTTTCTGCATTTTAAATATCCTGGGTCCTTCGCACCACAAACCCCTCTCCCAAACTTGCATTCCCCTCTCCCTAGGCAGCAAGGGCATTTCCGCCACTCTTCCTCCTCCACACTAGAAGGATGGTGTCCAAACAAGCCCTGAGATGAGGCTTTGGCCTTGTAATTTAACTAGATCTAGCTCCCCCCCATTAAATTTTATTTATTCACTGTTCTGATATATTAATTTTGCTGTTCCCTTTTGCACCTGTCACTGATTTTTTTTTTCCCCTATCTTACAGAATAGATCCAAATTTCCCAGAGATTTAAATAATGCCCCCAGCTGTCTGACCACACCCCTGCAGAGCCAGCCCTTTCCCCTCCAGGACTAGGGCCTCCTGGCCTCCTCCAAGTGGGGTCTTGGGAGCCCCCTCCCCGACCTACTCCCATAGCCTCGCAGTCAGGCGGCCAACCGGCCTGTGAGGTACACAGACCGTCCACCCTGCCCCAGCCAACACACCCAACACACCCAACACACCCAACACACACACACACACACACACACACACACACACACACACAGCGCAGAGCTGCGAATGGGAAGCGGCTGGAAGCCCGACGGCAACAGTTTTATTACAACGGTTTTTTTCAAATGCAAAATCCAGCCAACAAGCTCAGGGCTTCAGATTCATCAACTTTCCCCGCCCCGCAACTCACCCGCACGCCGCCGCGTCCACGTACACACAACTCCCACGCACGTGACCTCAGCCCCAAGCAGCCTCCCACGACCTCTCCCACCCGGCCACGCTGAGGCGCACGCTGGACCGAGCCGGGTGTGGAAGTCCCTTCCCGCGCCACCGCCCCGAGTCCCGCGGTGTCCCCTGACCGGGGCGCCCCGAGACCAGTTGCTGATCCTCGCGCCGAGCGCTGGGCGGCGGCGGCAGAGCCCCGGCGGGGCACGAAGGTCCGCGTCCCCCTTCTCGTCCGCTTGCGGCCGGGCTGGTGGGGGCGGGCCAGGGTGGCCTCAGTACAGCCCCAGGATGGCGGCGCCCACGTCCTTGGAGGGCCGGCGCTCCTGCACTAGAAAGTTGATCATGCTCTCCGACTTGATGAGCAGGTTGCAGCCCAGGAAGAACACGCCGAAGACCACGGTGAGCGACAGCACGCAGAGCACAGCGATCTGCGCCACGCGCGACACCCACAGGCTGCGCTCGTCGGGCGCCAGCCCCGCGGGGACCCCGTCGCTGGCTGCCAGCGGCGCGCCCCCGGGGCAGCAGCCCAGCCACGTGCCCAGCCCGTGGCTGCGGTTCCCAAGGGTGGCCCCGCCGCCGCCGCCCAAGCCGCCCGCCGCCTCCAGGCCGCTGTGGTTCAGGAAGGTCGCGTTCATCGCGGCTCGGCGCCTAGGGTCTGTGCGCGCGGGCCGGGGCGCACGGGGAGGCTGGCCGGCGCCCGCGCTCCCGGTGATGCTGGGGTCCAGCCGCGCGCGGGGAGAGGGGAAGGCGGGGGGCCGCCCGAGCGCCGACACCCCTCGGGCCGCCTGGCCCCGGGCCCCGGGCGGGAAGCGGCGGCCCGGAGGACCGAGCAACAGGCTGCGCGGGAGCTGGAGCCGGAGAGCCGAGCGCCAGTCGCGGTGGCTGGCGGCGCTGCTCGCGCGCCTCGCCGCCCCTCCCCTAGCAACGGCCCCGCCCCCGTCCGCCCGCCCGCCTCCTCTCCCTACCCGCGCGCAGGACCCCGCAGCGCCCCCCGAGTCCTTGGGCGGGCGAAGGTCCAGCACCCGGTGCAGTGGCTGAGGGTTCCGGGCTGGAAAATCTCCCCAAGACGCCCATTCCGGAATTCGGTACTCGGAGCGCTTCAGTTCTTCCTGAAGTCTGCCCTAAATCTCTTCTCCGCTCTTTGGCTCCCAGTAAACCTCTGAGGACATCAGAGAAGTAGCTGTGACCTGCGGCGTTGGCTGCCCTCCCCTCTCTCCCTTCTCCATTGGGGCGGTGGCGCTGGGTGCGGAGCGGTCCCGCAACGCCTACCCACTTCTCCCTGCTGTCCCCAGGCTGAAGGCTGTGTGGCTGCGGGGCGTGCTCTCTTCGTCCTTCCCACGCCATCCCCATCTGATAATTCAAAAAGAAGTTATTGAGGTCTTTTTTTCATCCTCTCCATTCTTTTTTACAAAAACGCACCATTGCAAACTAGAAAGTATGGATTAGCAAAATGAAAAAAATCTAAAACCTCAAAATCCTACCACCCGGAGTGTCGATGTTACCACCTTGGGCTTTTTTTCTTTGCGTGTCTCAACACATTGATTCGAATAGAGAGGCACTGTTAGTACCTACTGTTTTGTTCGTGTTGTTTTGCAACGTTTTGTCATTTAATTGTGTATCTTTTCGTAGTGCTAGATATTCAACTACAACAGTGGTTCTGAATAGTCTGGAGGACTTATTAAGTCGGGGTTGGGGGCCCCAGGATGTGCGTTACTAATACACTCGCGGGTGCTGCTCTTGCTGCTTCTGGGTCCTGCTTTGAGTACTACTGATCTGTAATATAATTTTTAGTGAAGGAATGGTGTTTCAAGGTAGAGACTGTTACCATTTATTTAAGGAAAATGTTTATTTTTTTTCTTAAATAGTTTATTGTCAAGTTGGTTTCCATATAACACCCAGTGCTCATCCCCACGAGTGCCCTCCTCCGTGCCCATCACCCCCTCCCCTTCTCCCCACCCCATCTGCCCTCAGTTTGTTCTCAGCATTCAAGAGTCTCTCATGGTTTGCCTCCCTCTCCCCAACTATTTTTCCCCTTCTCCTCCCCCACGGTCCTCCGTTAAGTTCCTCCTAATCCACCTATACGTGCAAACATATGGTATCTGTCCTTCTCTGCCTGACTTATTTCGCTCAGCATAAAACCCTCAAGTTCAATCCACGTTGCTACACATGGCCAGATTTCATTTTCTCGTTGCCGTGTAGTATTCCATTGTATAGATAAACCACATCTTCTTGATCCATTAGTCCGTTGATGGACACTTAGGCTCTTACCATGTTTTGGCTATTGTTGAGAGTGCTGCTATGAACATTGGGGTACATGTGCCCCTATGCATCAGCACTCCTGTATCCCTTGGGTAAATTTCTAGCAGTACTATTGCTGGGTCATAGGGGAGTTCTATTGTTAATGTTTTGAGGAATCTCCACACTGTTAGGAAAATGTTTATTCTTGGATATTTTATTTGCCTGCCCCCTTTTTTGCATCAGAACCAACATTACCATAAAGAGCCTGTATCAAAGTCTGTGCAGAAACTAATTCTTTCTTTATATTTTGAACAATGGACCCACAGAATCCAAAGATGACATCCTACCAAATTGCTCTGCAGAAATTTAGAGATTTACACTGCAGCCCTGTGGGGAAGGGGGGGCATTGCCCCCAATCCTGGTTATTGTCATTATTTTAAAAGTCTTTGCCTATGTTTATGGGATGTGGGATGGCTTCTCATCCTTGCATAATCTGCATTTGTTGAGCTGTGGAGAAGGAAGGAAAGCATCTAGGAGTCTTTTCCATAGTCCAGGCAAAAGATGTTGTGGGAGGCTTGGATTCGCTCGTGGTGGTGGAGGGCAAGACCTGAGGATGGAAAGGACTTGGCAAGTGGGAGTGAAGTTACTCGGGATGCCCCCAGCATAGAGCTTCTCAAAGCCACTACTCCACCACTAGAATGAATTCACGTGTGTGTGTGTGTGTGTGTGTGTGTGTGTGTATCTCCTGCGAAGCTATTAAATTTCTCATTTTAAAGATGAAGAAGGTGGCTGAGTAGCTCAGTCGGTTAAGCGTCGGACTCTCGGTTTTGGCTTGGGTCACGGTCTCACAGTTTCGTGAGTTTGAGTCCCGCATCCGGCTCTGTGCTGGCAGGGAGGAGCCTGCTTGGGATTCTCTCTCTTCTCCCTCTCTCTCCGCCCCTTCCCTGCTCACCCTGTCTCTGCCTCTCTCCAAATAACTACTTAAAAATATTTAAAGATGAAGAAACTGACACATGTAAATACACACAGACACACAGGAGAGACCGAGGGGAATACCTGCTCACCGTCCTCTGTCCTGGAGAAGCCACCTGGGACAAGGACACTCACAATTTTCTGGGCAGAGTCTCTCTGCCCTGATAACCCCCAGAGCCAGTGTAGAAGAGGGAGACAGCAGGTCTCTGATCAGATATTTTGTTCCCTGCTTTTAACCTTGATTTCTTTAGAGAAATGCTTGGTTATGTCCTTTGTCCATCGTTCTGAGACCAACCCCTGACCTTGAATATACTCTGGACGTGGAGCGCATATTCTCGACTCCATCCAGCTGAGGTCAGGCTGCCTGTGGCACAGAAAGCAGGGGTGGGAGGAGTAAAGGTGGGATACAGGGGCCTGCCTACTCCAGCAGGAGGCTGTGAGGAGACAGTTGGCTGACCTTCCCTTTATTAAGCACCTACTGTATACACTCAGTGCATTGAATATATTACCTTCCCGTTCTTACACCAGCCTTTGGGTTCCACTAGACTGTCCTCTTGACATGAGAAAACAAAGGCTCGGAGTAGTTAATTGGCTTACTGAAGATCACATGGCTAGTTAAGTGGCAGAGCCCGAATTTGAGCCCAGATCTGTCCCGTCCCATAGCTACGTTCTTAGTTATTCCCATGCCCGTCTCTTCCATCATCCTCGAGCTGGTTTCTGTGGCTACCTGCGGGGAAATGGAAGATGTTTTTTCGACCTGCAGTCAGGAAGGGAGAGAGAGAACATGGGCTTGTGGAAGTCAACCAAGACCACCTCAGTGAGCACAAGCAAGGGTTGTGTGTTCAGGGCTTGCTACTGCAGGAGAGTCAGCCACCGCTGCTTGAGTTTGGAAGAGAATTGAAGGCCAGCAGAGGAATAGGAAAGTTTCATAGTGGGAGAGATGGAAGGCCTCAGGTTCTGATCAGAGGCTGTTGGCATAGAAGCTGTCGGAGTGCTCACTAGAAAGGGGGGTGGCCTATGTGATTGGGTTCGGGGAGCAGGTTTGACTTTTTCCCATTTGTCCTGCATTGGAAGCAAGGGCAAAATGAGGGAAGCTGTCAGCTGCTGTCAAGTGTCGGCTGTGTTTGGACTGACTAACTACGACACGGGAGCGCTTTGGCTTCCCAGGTTCACGGCAGCAGAGAGTGGGTTCCCTCCTCTGCTGGTGCCGCAGGTAAGGGGTCAGAGTTCTGTTTTTAGGCAGTGTGCCGACTGTCTGTGTAGCTGGTCTCTCAGACTCCTCCCGAGAGTTCTGGAGGAGGAGCCTTCCTGGCACGGTCCTGGACAGAGGCTTCCTGTCTCCCGCTCCCTCCTGCCTTCTGCCCTTTCTGGAGCCACTCGTCCCAGTAGGTCTACTTGCTATTTGAAGTGCACTGTCTCAATTCTCATAATAGCCCCCAAAAGCAAACCTGTTCGTTATTATTGCTGCATCATAGCTCACCCCCAAATATTTATGATTTCACAGTTTTCTGAGGGCCAGGAAGCCAGAAGCAGCTTCGCTGGGTGGTTCTAGCTCAGGGTCTCTTGTGAGGTTGTAGCCAAGGGGTTGGCCAGGGACACAGTCACTTGAAAGCTCACCTAGGGGTAAAGGATCGGCTTCCAAGATGGCTCCCCACCACAGCTCTTCTCTTGAGGCCTCCGTTTCTGCCCACAGAGCCCTTTCCACAGAGCCCCCTCTTGAAGAATGCTCTGGGCAGGGGGAAACGTGTGGGAGGGAGAGGGGTAGAAGAGGGAGGCTGTAGAGGGAAATATGTTAGCTATCTTTGTTCTGTAAGTGTCACAGGAACCAAATAGTGAGAAATCATTAGCCCCCTTTGACAGATGAGAAAATGGAGGCTCAGAAAGGAGAGACATTTTGCCTGAGGACACAGAGCTGGTACCTGATAAGGCCAGGATTTAAGCCCTTCTCTACCTTAAAACCTAACTCTCTTTCCAATACTTGGTGTATGGGCGTGGGGGGTGGGCTTCATTGTTAGGGAACAAACCCCTACCCCAGCCCCCAGAGCTCGGGGGAGGCCTCCAGAGCTTACTGCCTTCTCTGCTCTGGGGACCAGGAAGCTGGTGCCTCTGGGCCCAGCGGCCGCCTACACAGGACTATTTTTACCCTCCACCTCAGTGACAAGTCTGCGTCTCCCAGCTCTGGAAAGGCCATCTGGGCAGTCTGGCTGTCCCAGGAACAGCCTCCACCCTGAGGCCACCGTTTATGCCCGGCTGTCCCCGCAGCTGTTTCTAGATGAACCTTTAGCTCCCTGGCACGCTTTGGCCACCCAGGGTCAGCACGACGCCTCTGTCCCCTAGATTCAGAGATTAATAAAACCTCCTTAATTAGTACCATTTACTATTGGTACTTAGTAGCAATACAAATACTACTAATGGACTTTTCTGAACTAAAACATTTAAATCTGCAGATATTTTGTTCACATTTCAAAGAAGGCTGGAAAGTACTCTATGCATGGACCATTTTATTATTTTTAAATTTTTTAAAAACATTTTTTAAAATGTTCATTTATTTTTGAGAGAGAGACACACAGAGCATGAGCAGGGGAGGGACAGAGAGAGGGAGACACAGAATCTGAAGCAGGCTTCAGGCTCTGAGCTGTCAGCACAGAGCCCGATGCGGGACTCGAACCCACGAACCATGAGATCATCACCTAAGCCAAAGTTGGACACTTAACCCACGGAGCCACCCAAATGCCCTGGGCCATTTTAATGATAAGAATGATTTTATTTGCGTCTTCAAACAACACAGACACACTTGAAAAATGCAAATAGATGACCATTGTATAACATACTTCAGGGAGTCTAAGAACCTTCGGACATAATTTATTTTCTAAAGTGGTCTCAAACACCCCCTAGAATCCTGCTTGCGCTATTCATTTGTTTGACAAACTCTCCCCCGAGCCGGCAAAGGTTGCCTTCTGCCAGGTTCCTGTCCAAATGATCTCACCCTGGAAGACAGGGAATTAATAATGTTTTACTGCATCTTTCAGAGAATTAAACACAATTGTGCAGTTCAGCCTTTGTCCCCCCACGCAAAGTGGAAAGCAGAGGAAGGCCCCTAGGCAGTTCAGGCCAAGGTAGTTTACCCACAGCAGCAGGAGGGAGAGACATGTCCGGGGTACCTATGCAGCAGTAAAATAGGGGCAGTGCAGGGTGCCTGGGTGGCTCAGTCGGTTAAGCATCCAACTTTGGCTCAGGTCATGATCTCACGGTTTGTGGGTTCGAGCCTCGCATTGGGCTCTGTGCTGACAGCTAGCTCAGAGCCTGGAGCCTGCTTTGGATTCTGTGTCTCCCTCTCTCTCTGCCCCTCCCCTGCTCATGCTCTGTCTCTCTATATATCAAAATAAATAAGTAAATAAATTAGAAAGGGGCCAGTGCCTGTGTAAGTAGCACGCAGCAGATGACTGAGACATGGATCACAGGGATCATGGAGCTTCACTCCCCACCTGCCGCCACCTCCCCTCCTCCCACGTGTCTGACTTGTGTTTTGAAGAATACCTGGGTTTGGGAGCTCTAGGATCTATTTCTGCCTCTGCCCCTAATTGACTGTGTGACCTTGAGCATGAGAGTCATCCTCCCTGGGCCTTGACTGGCTCATCTGTAAATCAAGGGGCCTGGATCAGATAATCTTCAATAAAACTTCATTTACAAAAACAGGTAGTGGGTCAGATGGGCCATAGTCTGCCTTCCTCTGCTCTACATTTCTTGAGGGGTCCAGAGAGCATGGGGCCAAAGACCTGTGCCTGGTCGGTGCCTGCAGTGCTGCCTGGGCCTCCGTTACCCCAGCTGTGAGATAGGGAGCATGATTAATACCTGCGTCTCACTAACTGCACAGTAGAGGTGACACTGACCTAAAGGGGTCTGTTTAATACAGGACTTCTCAGGGCCTTTAATATGTTTACGTACATTGTGAATTTCCCAGGGAGGGATACAGGATGCAGCATTTAACTAACACAAACTAATAATTTTTGCACTATGTACCTTTCAGCACTTTGGGAAATGCCCTGTAATGTCCCTAAAATCTCAGTTTCCTTCTTCCTTGTTAAACAGGGATGATGATAGCACCTGCCCCCTAAATTGTCGGGAAGGCTGAATGGGGTAATGCCCGGAAATGGGCCTGGCGCAGAGTAAATGTTCAATAAATGCTGGCGGCTATTATTTATAATAAGGTTCTTCCTTTCCAGCTCTGACATTCTTTGCTTCCAAATGCAGCATGTAATTAAACTCCAAAGCATCTGGCTTCCCCAGTTGAAAGAGCAAGCCCAGAGGAAGGAAGAAGGAAGAGAAAGATCCTTCTGGATTGCCCATTTGTGCACTGGCCTCACTGCCCGTTGTCACAACAGGGGAATGTGGCAAGGTGCCAACCCCTAGCAACATGGCTTGGGAGGGGTTTGGGGTTCCCTGCGTAGCCCAGATGCTGCAGGCGGATTTGAAAGGCAGACTGGGGAGAGAGAGGTGGGATCAGTGCCGCTTTAGAGTTCAGCAGAGGAACGCAATGGCATCTGCCTGTATCAGCTTGCCTTTCCCACTGTGCGCTGTGTACGTGCCGCTGTGCTAGCCACCGCTCATGAGTTCTGGCCCGGAATCTCTGCTGCCCCTGGGAATTCCCCGTGCTCCCCAGAAAGACCCTGGCTTCTCATCTTCACTACCTGTTGACCTTCTTATCAACATAACCTGCGTCCACTATCCCCAGATTGGGTCCCATCTGCATAAAGAAGGGCTTTCAGTCTTCCTGGGGTTGCTCCCCTTTAATAAAAATGACAGCAGTGGCTGTCATTTATTGACCCTACATGTACCTGGGCTTACATCCCCCCAACCCTGCGCTCTGTCTCTCTCAGCCTCAACTCTGCAGGGAGTGTGATAGTATTCACATGTCACAGGTGAGGCTCAGAGAGGTGAAGGAACTCATTCAAGGTCACACAGCTGGTACGTGTCAGCCCTGTCTGGCTCCCAGGCTTCTCCTCTACACCACACTCCATCTTAGGTGTCCCAGTTCACCTTCCTCAAAACGCAGACGCTCCCCTACTTGATTCTAATGCACAGCCAAGTTTGATAACCATTGTTATAAAAGCAGTGATTCTCAGCATTGACTAAAGAATCTCCTGGAAAGATTTTCTAAATGCTAGGAGCAGGGTAGGGTGTTGTAATGGAGAGGGGACACTTGAGGCCTTTTCTGGGGTTGTAGTAATGTTCTACTTTTTTTTTTTAATCTTTATTTTTGAGAGAGAGACAGAGCATGAGCAGGGGAGGGGCAGAGAGACAGAGGGAGACACAATCTGAAGCAGGCTCCAGGCTCTGAGCTATCAACACAGAGCTCGACGTGGAACTTGAACTCACGAACCCTGAGATCATGATCTGAGCCAAAGTCAGACGCTCGACTGACTGAGCCACCCAGGTGCCTTATATTTTTTGATCTGCGTGTTGGATGCTTGGGTGTGTCCATTTCTGTGAAAATTGTGGAGTCATACCCTTAGGTATGATGTGTAGGTTATTCTATGTGTAGGTTATTCTATGTGTAGGTTATTCTACAGTAAAAAAAAAATTTTTTTTAAGGCAATAAAAAAAAGAAGTCCTCAGCTCCTTCACTGCCTCCAGGGAAAAGGCAGTCTGTGGCCCTGGACTCATCATCTTGAGGATGCTTTTCGTAGCATTGAGCAGTTGTTGGCCTGGCCTTGACAATGAACACACCTGCTTTCTTGCCGCTGGTGCTTCTCCCTGGGCCGGTGCCATGCTTAGCCACAAAATGCCCACCGTTGCCCAGTGGCGGGTACTCAACAGTCAGGCCCCATGGCGAGGCTCTGTAACTTCTCACTCCCACAGCTGGACCGAGAGGACCCCAGGCTGCACAACCCTCAGGATCTAGGGCAGCAGGGCCATAAGCACCTGGGCCCAAGCTGAGTCCTCTGCATCCTTCCGCCTTGTATCCTAATGAGTCACTGGACACATGCTCTCTGGTCTTCACTTATAGACTCTCCGATGGGCCCATGGATGTCGGAGACGAAGGTTGTATTTCTCACGGTCATCTGCAGCAAGGTGTGGCTGAAGAGCCTAAGTAACATCATTTTGAAATTAAGGCCTCCATTAAGAGCAACCTCGGGCTGCACGTAGCCCCAATTCCTCAGATTGCTCAAGGCTAAAGCCATCCTCGCCCTCAGGTCAGCTAATCAAAAAAAACATTCCTATGGTCTGAGTCAAGGCTGGGAACTGTAGACAGTTATTCTGTACAAACTAGCCAATTTCTCACTGCTTGCCTGAACCCCATGTGGGCCCTTTGAACTCACCTCATAATTGGTCATTTCCAAAGGATTCTCAAAAGTCATGATTAGGTCCCATCAAAAGTAATGAACACCTCACAGATACTGAATGGTCAAAACTGTTACCATGGGTGCTGCTGTACAATTGTAATTGGTGCTTATGTGATGATGCTATATGTACAACGTGTACACTGGAACACCCCCATCACTTACCCCATAAAAACCCTGTTCGGTATTGATCTTGGCTTCACTTTCTGCCACTACACCGGTAGGCGGGTGAGCCCCTGCTCGAGCTTGTAATAAAGACCCTTTTGTACTTGCATCGGTGTCGGCTCCTTGGGGGTCTCAGGGGACTCGTGAATCGGGCACAACATGGCCATGTGACTCAGTTCTGGCCAATAGAATGTATGTGAAGCAGTCTGCACGGTTCCGGGAATGGCCCTAAAAAAGGAGAGTGCTCTTCTTTTCCCTCTGTTCTTTCCTGTTACTTGGGATATGGCATGGAAGGGCTGAGTTCCAGCAGCTATATTGTGCCATGAAACAAAGTCATGCTTGAGGATAAGGGAGTGACAAGACAGGGGAGCCTGGGTCCTCTCTGTCATCTTTGCCCCCCAGGAGCACCCTGTTGGTTGTGAACGGACTCCTTTGGGGCATTTAACATGAGGGAGGAATGAGCTATTTGAGCTCATGACATTTGGGCGTTTTTCCATTCCTGACAACCCAACTTAATCCTAATTAATACTCAGGGCTTCTGACTTGATCTTTGGCCTGAGTTTCTGCCCAGCGTGAGGATGAGGGTCCTGGCTTGCTCCTCCTGTGGACTGGACCGCATCTCGGTGGCTGGACGCTGCCCCCTGCTGGTGCACCCCATCCATGCTGCCTGCAGGATCTCGTGTGGCTGGGCTTGCCTCCTGCCACGCTGCACTCTAGCCATCTTTCCAGTTGCTTTTCTAGGTCAGCCCTGCTTCCCTCTGATTCCTTTACCCTTGGATCCTGCCTGTGCCTAACAGGCTGGCCGCTTTCTGGACATTTACAGCAGGGCCAGTGCTTATAATACCTTCCCCAGGGGACAGTCCAGGAGCAACCAGTTTCTGAGACATAAAAACAGTAGTAACCTCATTCATTTATTCATGCAGCAGATGAGTGTCTACCATAGGCACTGGGACCCCAGCAGTAAGTAAGATGAGGTTGAGAGGCAGGCAAGCACCGTGGGTACAAGCACAGGCTGTAGAGTGAGAATATCAGACACAGCCATCAAAGGCACTAAAACTGATCACAAGAATTTTCAGGAGCTTCCTTTAAGAATATGTCCATGACCTTGGCTAAGTGTGCAAGCTTGTATGAGTCACTACTCTCTGGTTCTCAGCTTCTCCTTCTGAACATGACATGGCTGAACTGGATGGTGTTTAAGACTCTGTGCAGAGTCTTTTTTTGAAAGACTACTACTCCTGTGAAGTAATCTTACAAAAAAATAAATAAATAAAAAACCACCCAAATCTTGATCTGATCAAACCTCTAGACTCAACTACAGGAAACATAGAAAACAGAGCAATATGCAAGACCACATCATGGGTTTGCAATCATCAAAACCCAGACAGCCGACAATCTGCAGGATACATGACACACCTTCTCCAAGGATAAATCGTGAGATAAATCGCAAGCAAAAAGAGAAAGACAGAAGAGGAGCCTATGGATTAAAAGAGACTTCAGAGACATCAACCAATCACAGCTGAGCTCACCTGAGCTCAATCTGGATTGAATCAAACTGTTGGAAGTGCTTTTTGACATGACACCGTTGGAACTTTGAACACTGACCGAGTACGTGACGATATTAAAGAATTGTTCTTTCAAGAAAGACAATAGTAATCGACAAAGGGCAGAGACGCCCCTGGCAGCAGGGACCTGTTAGGAAATAGGGCTGGGGAGCCTGGGAGAAGAGACTGCAGGGAGGCTTACCCCCAGGTCGGCCATTAGCTCACTCGAGTCCCTGCCTCTCCCCAGGCCTCGGTTTCCCCATCTAGGAAATGAAGCAAGGGGACCCAGTGTTTAACCTTGGCCTCCTTTTGCTTTGTCTTCACAGGAGCAGCCCTGGAGCCTTTACTCAGTGCCCGTATCAACCCCACCATGTGGCCAGAGGAGCATAAAAGCAGCAGGCAGGCCCGAAGGCCAGAGCTGTTGGCTTCTGCAGAACCTAGAAGAGGCTACCTCTTTGCGGTCACTCGCTTGGAGGGTGAAGCTGCATGATCGCAGGAGGGCTGGGCCAGACCTGAGGAAAAGGATGACCTTCACTTACTCACAAACCATGGCCATGAGGTATCTTCTCCCTGGGATGCTTTGGCCTTGTTCTGATAACCGGGAGTTCTGGTGAGTTCTCTTGCCCTGCATTCTGATCTGGTCAGCCTGCTCATGACCCCAGTTGAGGTTGGGGTACTGCTGCCTCTGACACACTCGTATGGGCACACGTGAACAATGCCACTGCATTGCTACAAGTCACCTGTCCCTAGATTCCTTGTTGCTGACCTCTGTCCACCTGCCCTTCAGATACCATCACTATGAAAGTATCAGTCTTTTTTTCTTTTAATTTTTTACATGTTTTATTTATTTCTGAGAGAGACAGACAGTGTGAGCAGGGGAGGGTCAGAGAGAGAGGGAGATACAGAATTGAAACAGGCTCCAGGCTCTGAGCTAGCTGTCAGCACAGAGCCCAACGTGGGGCTCGAACCCACGAACTGTGAGATCATGACCTGAGCCGAAGTCGGACGCCCAACCGACTGAGCCACCCAGGCGCACCGAAAGTATCAGTCTTAACACACAACCTCACGCCCTGTGAATGCTCAGCAAATAAATAGGGAAGATTTCCTTCCTGGATCGTCAGAGGAGCTTAAAATTCTCTGGAAGCATCAGGAGCTTTATCTCCAGGAGGATAAACTGAAATACCCACTGCCTGCTACCAAACACCAGCCAGTTAACCACATGAAGTAAATAATACCCTAGCCCGAAAGAGAAAGAAAGACACTTCTGTTATAACAGGCATTAAGAGGGGGTGCTCAGTCAGTTAAGCATCCAACTTCGACTCAGATCTTGCGGTTCGTGGGTTCGAGCCCCACATCGGGCTCTGTGTTGATAGCTCAGAGCCTGTAGCCTGCTTAGAATTCTGTCTCCCTCTCTCTGCCCCTCCCCCACGCATTCTCTCTCTCTCTCTCTCTCTCTCTCTCTCTCTCTCAAAAATAAACATTAAAAAACTGTTAAAAAATGAGCAGTAGGAGTAACAGCTAAACCCACCATGTTAGTTTCAAACCTGGATTCAAATCTTTGCCCTGCCTCCCCTCTGTGACTTTGGGTGAGTCACTTAACCTCTCTGCAGTTCATTTCACAAGGGTGCTGTGGAGGTGAAACTGCTCACTGCATACAGTGCTGGCATCATGCCTCACACACTGGGAAGGCTCAGTACATGTCAGCAAGTCCTTCCTGGGAAGCCTTCACTGTAGCACACCCTGGGTGCTCCACCCTCTCCTCCCCATCCCCAGTTACCCCCTGTCTACTTTCCCTCACCCTTATAAAACTCTTTTTGGTGCTTCATTCTTTGGCTTGGCTGGCTAATGGAATCTTGTCGTGTTTTATAGTGGTGGGTTTCAGGCAAGGTGGAAAGCCAATACAGAGGCCACTCCAGGCCTAGGAGGTCTTCCAAAGGCACCTTGAGAATCACAACTTAATGGAGCCATATCCGGCAACTCCGCATCAGCCCTGCAGATAACCGGCCTGGAGCTGTGGCTGCCTGCCCCCACTGCAGACAGGACACCGTTTTAAAAGATATGGTAGCACAGGGAGTTGTCTTGGTCTTGGGGGACCAACAAGGTGGAATCGGTGCCCAAAGAGACCACAGCCCCAACTCCAGTTCTGCTACTGTGTAAAGCAGGGAATCTTAACGCCCGCCTACCCCCCTCCTCCCAGCTGGGGAACACACTGGAGGGAATTCTTTTTTTTTTTTTAATGTTTTTTATTTATTTCTAGGAGAGAGAGAGACAGCGTGAGCAGGGGAGGGTCAGAGAGAGGGAGTCACAGACTGAAACAGGCTCCAGGCTCTGAGCTGGCAGTCAGCACAGAGCCCGACGCGGGGCTCGAACCCACGAAGCACGAGATCATGACCTAAGCGAAAGTCGGACGCTTAACCCACTAAGCCACCCACTAAGCCACCCAGGCGCCCCTGAAGGGAATTCTTAAATGTTGGTGCCGGCAACCCACACTTCCTGTAGACGGGCCGTTGCTGGCCCCTCGTGGCCACTGGATAGATTGCACAGCGAGTTGACCTGAGGACAACGTCGTGGGAGAAGCCGCCCCCGCTTCTGAATCAGCCTGATGCTGGGCTTCTCAACCGTGACAGGCCCATAACTCCCTTCTCATAAAATTTATTGTGTGTAACTATAGTATACCTTATTCAGGTGTTGACATATACTAAGTGACATATTTATAGCATACAATTTGATCATCTTTGACATATGTATATATCCACGAAACCACCATCACAATCAAGATAGTTAATATCTCTTCACTTCCAAAAGTTTTCTTGTGCCCCTCAGCAGCCCCCCCATCCCTTTCTGCTCCCCCATCCTCAGGCAACTACTAATCTACTTTCTATCATTATAGATTAGTTTACAGTTTCTAGAGTTTCTTATAAATAGAACCATGCAGTGTCTTCTCCTCTTCTTCCTCCTTCTGCTCTCCTCCCTCTTCCTCTCCTTATCCTTCTCTTTCTTTTTTTGGTCTGGCTTCTTTCACTCAGCATAATCATTTTGAAATTTATTCATGTTGCTGCATATACCAATAGTATATTCCTTTTTTTTTAAAATGTTTTGTTTTTATTTATTTTTTTTGAAAGAGAGTGCGAGCAGGGGAGGGCCAGAGAGAGATGGAAACACAGAATCCTAAACAGGTCCCAGGCTCTGAGCTGTTAGCACAGAGCCTGATGCAGGGCTCAAACTCACAAACTGTGAGGTCATGACCTGAGCCGAAGTCGGATACTTAACAGACTGAGCCACCCAATAGTATACTCCTTTTTATTGCTAGGTAGTATTCCATTAGATGAATGTACCACAGTTTGTTTATCCATTCAGAATATTGGTAATTTAAAAAATCAATCGCCTAAATGTAATAGAAACAGAAAGAAAGTAATGAAACAAAAGTCCCATGTAAATGCTCAGGCATGATCATATTGGAACATAGAATGACGTAGTCAGACACTTCACCGATATGTACAGTTACATGAACCCGCTTCTTTGCCAGAGGCTTTGGTTTGGCTCCAAAGTCCAGCAGCTGGCCACTCCACAGAGGAGGCTACAATGCTGTGTGGCCTGATGCATGGGGACTGAGACTGGGCAGAAGAGGAGGACACAGGCAGATGTCAGCTCAGTGGAAAGATTTCCCACAGGGCTGACCAACAGGAAGGCATGCTTCCTTTTAAATTATGTGAATGATGCATTTGGACTGGACCACCATGGAATGTCTCCAGTCTGGGAATGGCCCAGTCTCATACACTAACGTCCATATTTGATTTCTTAAAGGCATGTTTGTGTTTTACTTACCTTGCATTTCCCAGCACAATACGGGGACTTTCTGTTGGCACTTTTCTGAACAGAGACTTAAGATTTATTTCTTGCCCTTTTCTAAAGGCCAGTAGCAGGCATTGGCACCTCTAACCTGCCGGGAGCCTGTCTCAGGGCAGAATATAATTTTATGGAAGAAAGTGTTTAGCAATGCTTTGGAGGCAACAAGACTGTAGAAACGTCTACTACAGAGGTGCCTGGGTGGCTCAGTTGATCTCCGGCTAACATCATGATCTCACGGTTTCGTGACTTCGAGCTCTCCATCAGGCTCTGCGCTGGCAGCATGGAGCCTGCTTGGGATTCTCTCTCCCTCTCGCTCTCTCGCCCCTCCCCTGCTCACTCTGTCCCTGTTTCTCTCAAAACAAATAAATAAACTTAAAGAACAAAAGAAACTTCTACTATAAATAGAGCCTTCAGTTATGCTTACCTTCTTGGATAATCTATTGACCGTGTTATGATTAAAGGAGTCTGTTGTTTGGTGGTAACCCTTGATTTTAGACTGGCTTGTTCTTGCAAGGAACCCATTCCAGAAACTTTGAAGAATTTACTTTAACCAGCTCTGGTGCTACAGAGAAGGATCAAAGTCCATAGCAAGTATGGTGGGACATGTAATATGTGGGGTTTCTAGTCTTTGTTTCTTTTTTTTTCTTCTTTTTTGAACGAGAGAGATTGCGTGTGTGCACCCATGCATGTGAGTGGAAGAGGGGCAGAGAGAGAGAGAGAGAGAGAGAGAGAATGCTAAGCAGGCTCTACATCTAGCATGGATCCCAATGTGGGACTCAATTTCACGATTCGTGAGATCATGACCTGAGCCGAAATCAAGAGTCAGACACTTAACTGACTGAGGCATCCAGAACCCCCCCCCCGACTAGTCTTTGTTTCTTGACTCCATTTTTAAATATCCCACCCACACATTTTCCGCTGAGACCCTTAAATATGTTGTGCTTCCGTTCTTATTCTTTGCTGCTTGCTGTTTTCCTTGGAAACATTTTCCTTCTATTTTTTTTTCACTTCTCCTTGCATGCTCAGTCCATTTGTTTTGCTTTGTTTGAATGAAAGCAGTGTCTTAAGACTACACATTTTCTTCATATACGCTTTTGGTTACATTTCAGAAACTGCCTCTGTTCGTTCATTTTCATTGTTTTAGAAACCTGTTACTCCAGGTTTGAATTTGCCTTTGACCTAATAATTATTCAGGGGGAAAAGTATGTGGGCATTTCTTTTAAAGTTTTAAGAAACTGGGTGTTTCTTTTACATTGTAGCCTGAGTGTGAAGCCTATATAATTCCTCCCTTGTGGGGATCTTGAGGCATTATTTGTAGCCTAGTTTATAGTCAATTTGTGTAAAGATTCCTGAAGTGTTTGAGAAGGTGTATATTCTGTGGGATAAAGTACAAGCCCTATAATAAAGCCAAAAATTCAGTCTTATTAATATGGTTTGAAATATATTCCAAAGACAGCCTGGTGTCTCCGTCCCTGTTTAAGTCTACAATCTCTGTGGTCTGTACTCATCTTCTTTTTTAATTTTTTTTAATGTTTATTTACTTTTGAGAGAGAAACAGAGACAGAGTGCAAGTGGAGGAGAGGCAGAAAGAGAAGGAGATGCAGAATCTGAAGCAGCTCCAGGTTCTGAGCTGTCCACACAGAGCCCGATGCAGGACTCGAACCCACAGACTATGAGATCATGACCTGAGCCGAAGTCGGAGGCTTAACCGACTGAGCCACCCAGGCGCCCCGTTCTCGTCCTCTTTTGTCTCATTGTTTTCCACATGCCTTTCTGCTTTGCACTTGGAGAGCTTTTCGAGCGTGTGGCTACAGCCTCGAGGGACCCTTCTGTGCTGTGGATTCTGCTCTTTCCGCCTTCAGTGCAGATCGCATTCCCAGCACTGGATTTGGGTTCCTGTGTTCTGGATTTCAGCAAGCTGAATCCATTTTTCTCATAGTTTATGGAAAACTCAAAGCGGACATTGCCTCACAATGTCCTGTTTCCTAATGCATTTTCTGGACGCATACTCTTCTTCCAGCATTGCCCCGAGAACTGGCAGGGGGAGCCCCCAAGTAGGCTCTGTGCTTTAGAGCCCCCCACAACACAGTAATTACATTTATTAAGGACCGCACAGTGCCTCTGGCGCTCAGCACCGGCACAACCTTAAACATCCGTGCTCTTGACCGACAATGTTCAGGCTCCCGGGAGATGCTTCACATCTTACCCTATACTGATGGAGAGAAAAATGCATCTGCTTTGAAAGGTTTAATGAAAGCTTGATGGGGCCCCTGCTAGGTACCATCTCGGAGTGCAGAGATTTTTGAGCAGAGAAGTACTTAGGTAAGAGAAAAGACAAATTAACTTGCCAGATCTTTCCTCTCAGCCAGAATGCAATAGATTTGAGCACAATGAAATGGCGTAGTTTCTAGTATCGCCGAGTGTACAGTTTCTTCTTGTTTTCATCTTCCTGCTTGTGGTTTTGGGGCTACTCCACATGAATTAGGACACCGTGTGCATCAGCTGTAAATAGAAACTGAGGGCATTTTTGCAATATTACATAAGCCACATTACACATTATTCAAATTTGTACATCAAGACTTTAGACATAACGATACCGATTTTTTACACAGGCGGCAAGATGGACATTGAATGCTAGAATTAGGAATTTTCACATTTTTATTTAAAAACTTACTTATTTTGGGGGTTGTCTGGCTGCCTCAGTTGGAAAACATTAAACATTTAAAAAATAAACACTTTTTAAAATTAAAAAAAAACCCAAACATGTGACTCTTGATCACACAGTCACAAGTTCGAGCCCCATGTTGGGGTTAAAAGTTACTAAAAATAAATAAATAAATAAATAAATAAATAAATAAATAAATAATAAAAAGTTACTTGTTTATAAATCAATTTTTAAATTAAATGTATAATTTAAATAAAATTTCAGTTAAGTTGTAAAATTGAGTTATTTAATAAAATTTAACTAAGGCTTTAGAGAGTAAAATGATATACAGTAATTTGGGTTTATGTATATTTGATATAAAAATTTGACATTCATTAATTCTAATCTGTATTTTGCCTTGTACATTATTAGATACTTTTCAGTATTAAAAGAAGCTAACATGGGGCACCTGGGTGGCTCAGTCGGTTAAACGTACAACTTCAGCTCAGGTCATGATCTCACAGTTTGTGGGTTCGAGCCCCATGTCGGGCTCTGTGCTGACAGCTAGCTCAGAGCCTGGAGCCTGCTTCAGATACTGTATCTCCCTCTCTCTCTGACCCTCCCCTGCTCATGCTGACTCTCTCTTTCTCAGAAATAAATAAAACATTAAAAAATTAAAAAAAAAAAAGAGGGGCGCCTGGGTGGCTTAGTTGGTTAAGCGTCCGACTTTCGCTTAGGTCATGATCTCAAGGTTCGTGGGTTTGAGCCACGCGTCGGGCTCTGTGCTGACTGCTAGCTCAGGGCCTGGAGCCTCTTTCAGAGTCTGTGTCTCCCTCTCTCTCTGACCCTTCCCTGCTCACGCTGTCTCTCTCTCTCTCCTAGAAATGAATAAAACATTAAAAAAATGTTTTTTAAAAATAAAAATAAAAAAGTAGAAAATTTAAAAAAAGAAACTAACTTTTTGGAAAAAAAACACTGGAAAACTTTTTCATAAAACATTTTCATAAAACATATATTTACATTTTTGTTCATTGCATATAATTATGTTTTTAATCCTTAGTAAATTTTAAAAAAATTTTTAAGAGAGAGAGTGTGCGGGGCACCTGGGTGGCTTGGTCGGTTAAGCGTCCGACTTCTGCTCAGGTCATGATCTCACAGTTTGTGGGTTCGAGCCCCGTGTCAGGCTCTGTGCTGACAGCCAGCTCAGAGCCTGGAACCTGTTTCAGATTCTGTATCTCCCTCTCTCTCTCTGACCTTCCCTTGCTCACACACTCTCTCTTTTAAAAAAATTTTTTTAAATTATTTCTGAGAGAGAGAGAGAGAGAATGAATCTTAAGCAGCCTCCACACTCCATACTGAGCCCCAAGCAGGGCTTTACCCCAGGACCCTGGGATCATGACCAGAGCTGAAATCAAGAATCAGGTGGTCAACCCAAGCACCCCTAAGATTTTGATTATCATAACATAATTGGGGTGCCTGAGTGGCTCAGTTGTTTAAGCCTCCAACTCTTGGTTTCCACCCAGGTCATGATCTCACAGTTCTTGAGTTCAAGCCCCACTTCAGGCTTTGCGCTGACAATAAAGAGCCTGCTTGGGATTCTTTCTCTCCTTTCTCTGCCCCTCTTCCGCTCGCTCTCTGTCTCTCTCTCAAATACACTAAAACAAACAAAAAGATAACATAATTAATGATTTTGCTGAAAGGAAGAGAAGAAAAATTTCCTAGGAGAGTCATCATCGTTTATGAATGAGGTCTGCGTTTATTACTCATCCCACCATCGTCAGCCCAAGCTGCAGTGTCCTCCTGCCCTGCTGGGAAGAGGAGTCTGGAGGTGGAAAGCACAGGGCAGCACTGCCCACTTAGAAACTCTTTCTACTACCTTCTTTCCGTTGGCCCCAACCATCCTGTTTCAGAGGGTAGTGTGGCCAGGAAAGTAACAGAACTTTCCTGGTGTGCCTGGGTGGCTCAGTCGGGTAAGCGTCCAACTTCCACTCAGGTCATGATCTCACAGTCCATGGGTTCGAATCCCGCGCCGGGCTCTGTGCTGACAGCTCAGAGCCTGGAGCCTGCTTCGGATTCTGTGTCTCCCTCTCTGTCTGCCCCTCTCCCGCTCACTCTCTGTCTCTCTCTCTCAAAATAAAATGAACATGTAAAAAAATTTTAAAAACCCCAAACTTTCCTTTGCCTCCTTTCTGCTACAGCTGGTGGAAGTCTCTCTCAGACTTCTCTAATGATACTAGGATGTGTGACCTTCACAGGGAGAGGACAGGTTGTCGGGTCACCACTTCACAAAGGGTTAACCCCACACTCTCTACTAGGCAGGTCTCTCTTGGTTGCAATTGACAGAAACTCATCTCGAATTTGTTGCCACAGGAAGGGACATTTATTGAATCGCAGGACTGCAGCGAGGGCAAGACTGTGCTTGGGTCTTGGAAAGGGAAGACTGTAGGATTGGAATCCTGTCTGGTCTCTGTTCCCTCTTCAAGGAGGCTTTTGCTCTCAGATGGGCTGTGTCCACGTGATTCCAAACTGTCGGCCTCTGGCCTGACCCCTGAAGGTTTCCCGTGAAAAGAGCTGTCCCACTTAGTTCCTCTTCAGAATGTAGTGGTGGGGGCCACAGGCACACCCTGTCACCCGGGGCACAGTGTCCTGTGACGACTGGCACCTCCACTACCACCCCGTGGAGGAAGGAGCTTCCCCAAAGGTGCTAACGTTCACCAAAGGGAGGGAAGGTGAGAAGACAGAACAGCCAGGACCCTCTGCCCTGCCCCACCCAGTGGTCTTCCCAACAGCTGTCACCAGTACTTCCAGACCCATCTGTACTTTCTGCGGGAAGCTTGAATGGGCCTCAATTTGCATGGTTAAGACCAGAGTATTTCCAGGAGAATGATGATGTCACAGAACTGAGGTTCCAGAAAGCAAGGTGGCCCAGCACTCCCACCTTCTTTAGAACGTGGGGAGCTGTGAACCAGGCGGGGCTAGAGTACAGTTCACGAGGAAGAGACTCTTTTGTTCTACTGATTCTTGAGGAAAGCCCTGGGCTGTCCGGGACCTGGGGTCAGAGAGGGCTGGGATAGAGGTAATTCCGGAAGGGGAGGCGGGAACGCACTTGCTGGAAGCACCATACTCGCCCATGGAAACCCCAAGAGGGGACTTCATGGGCAGAGAGAGAGCTCACCTGCTTCCCAAGGCCCTGTGACACTTGACGAGTCTCTGAAGGGGCCTCCTGAGTCGGTGAGGAGTAGGTTGTATGGAACATACTCATACTAGAAAATGATTTGTTGTTTGTCTGAAATTCTAATATAATGGGGCATCCTGTAAAATTGTATTTACTAAATCTGGCAACTCCAGGGGGAGAGAGAGGAGCAAAAGAATGTTCACAAGCTCAGGCTGGTATGGAGTGAGTCTTAGAAGGCCTCTGTGAGGAAATGGCCGTCGGGGTGGCCATCTTGCCTAAGTAGAAGGTTCCTGATTCTGAAGCCCATGGGTGGAGGAACGCAGGCCTTTGATCTCATGAACGTACATCTACTTTCAGGGGAAAGATACACATACACACATGCACATGCACGTGCACACGCACACACACACACACATACACACACACTTAGTGACACAAATAGCCCCATTCTTTGTTTTCATGGCATCGACAGTTTTGAAGAATATAGGCCAGTTATTTTATAGATTCTCCCTCAGTTTGACTTTGTCTGATGTTTCCTGGGGATTAGATATAAGTGATGCATCCCTGGCTGGAATACTACATAAATGATACATGTCCTTCTCAGGTATCACTTCTGGAAGTACATAATCTTTCTCTATCTTTCACTGATGATGTTCATTTTGATTGCAAGATCCAAATATTGCCCGGTTTCTCTCCTGCATAGTGGCTGTTTTTCCCATGCAACTAAATGCAATCAGTGGGGAGATACTCTAAGAGCATATGTATATCCAGCTCTTTTACAAAACAATTTTAATGTTTATTTATTTATGAGAGAGAGAGAGAGCATGAGCAGGAGAGGGGCAGAGAGAATGGGAGACACAGCATCCAAAGCAGGCTCTAGGCTCTGAGCTGTCAGCACAGAGCCCAGTGTGGGGCTTGAACTCAAGAACTACAAGATCATGATCTGAGCCGTAGTCGGATGCTTAACCGACTAAGCCACCCAGGGGCCCCATCCAGTTCTTCACCAAGCTTTCCACCATCTTGGATTTAGTATCCATTGATGACTCTTGCTCAAACTAATCTCTGGTAGTTGCAGAGTGATGGTTTTCCAACCTTATGACCACCTCCATATTTATCACCATCTTATTGTCAGGAAGAGTTCCACCCCCATCCCCATTATGTATCTGTTTGTCTAATTATTACTAGTAAGGACTCATGGATTCTTGTCTCTTTCACTAGATTATAATCTGTCACTATCATTATTTTTTTAAAGGAAGCTCTAGGCCCAACGTAGGGTGCTAACTCATGACCCTGAGATCAAGAGTCGATCACTCCACCAACGGAGCCAGCCAAGCACCCCTGTCTCTGTCATTATTTATGTTGATTGTCAAATGGTCCCAGTCTACCTTAGAAACCATTCTGTATTAATTCTGTAGATATGACACCAAAAACGTAAGCAACAAAAGAAAAAATAGAGACAGCAGTCTTCATCATCATTTAATTCTTTTGTTTCTAAGAATACCATCAAGAAAGTGCAAGGCAACCCATAGGATGTGAGAAATATTTGCAAACCATGTATCTAATAAAGAATTTTTACAATTCAATGATAAAAGGACAAATAACCCGACTAGCAAATGGGCAAAAGATCTGAATCCTAAGTTTTCCCAAAGAGATACAAATGGCCAAAGAGCCCATGAAAAGATACTCAGTACCACTAGCCCCCAGGAAAATGCAAATCCAAACCACCATGTGATACTGCTTCACACCCATTAGGATAGCTATGATCAGAAAGACAGTTAATAACAAGTGTTGTGGTGGGGGGAGGGGGCGGGGGCTGGTAGGCTCAGTCGGTATAGAGCACGTGACCTTCAACGTCAGGGTTGTGGTTTCAAGCCCCACACTGGGCAGAGCCTACTTTATTTATTTATTTTTTTAAATGTTTTTTATTTATTTCTGAGAGAGAGAGAGAAAGAGACACAGCGTGAACAGGGGAGGGTCAGAGAGAGAGGGAGACACAGAATCCGAACCAGACTCCAGGCTCTGAGCCAGCTGTCAGCACAGAGCCCGACATGGGGCTCGAACCCACGGACTGTGAGATCATGACCTGAGCCAGTCAGACACTTAACCGACTGAGCCACCCAGGCACCCCGAGCCTACTTAAAAAAAAAAAAAAGTAAATGGAATTAAAAAAAAAAAATAACAAGTGTTGGGGCACCTGGGTGACTCAGTTGGTTGAGCCTCTTGATATCTATCGACTCAGGTCATGATCTCAACGGTTTGTGGGTTCAAGCCCCACACTAGGCTCGGTACTGACACCGAGGAGCCTGCTTGGGATTCTCTCTCTCTCTCTCTCTCTCTCTCTCTCTCTCTCTCCCCATCCCCCTGCTTGTGCACACACTCTTTCTCTCAAAATAACTAAAATTAAAAAAAAACAGTGTTGGTGAGGATGTGGAAAAATTGGAACCTTCACTCACTGCCCCTGCTGATGGCAATGTGCTGCTACTTTGAAGTCAGGCAGTTCCTCCAAAGTTTAAACTTTAAGGTACTATTTGGCTCAGGAATTCCATTCCTCAGTGTATGCCCAAAGAAATGAAAACATTCATCCACATGAGAACTTGTACATGGATGTTCATGGCACCATCATTCATAATAGTCCCAAAGTAGACACAGCCCACAAGTGGATAAAATGATCAATATGGAGACAAATGTGGTCTGTCCCTACAGTGGAATAGTATTCAGCCATCACAAGGAATGAAATCCTGGTGCCTGCCACAACACGGATAAATCTTGAAAACATTGTCCAGGTCAGGCACATCTAGAGAGATAGAAAGTGGGTTTGCAAGGGATACAGGAGTGCTAATGCATAGGGGCAAATGTACCCCAATGTTCATAGCAGCACTCTCAACAATAGCCAAAACATGGAAAGAGCCTTAGTGTCCACCAACTGATGAATGGATCAAGAAGATGTGGTTTATCTATAAGATGGAATACTACATGGCAATGAGAAAGAATGAAATCTGGCCATGTGTAGCAACATGAATGGAGCTTGAGGGTGTTATGCTGAGCGAAATAAGTCAGGCAGAGAAGGACAAATACCATATGTTTGCACGTGTAGGAGGATTAGGAGGAACTTAACGGAGCACCATGGGGGAGAAGAAGGGGAAAAATAGTCGGGGAGAGGGAGGGAGGCAAACCATGAGAGACTCCTGAATGCTGAGAACAAACTGAGGACAGATGGGGTGGGGGGAGGGGGAGGGGTGATGGGCACGGAGGAGGGCACTTGTGAGGATGAGCACTGGGTGTTATATGGAAACCAACTTGCCAATAAACTATTTAAAATTTTTAAAAAAAGAAAGAAAGTGGGTTTGTGGTGGCCAGAGGTTGGAGGCGGGTCGATTGGGGTGGGACAGCTAATGGGTATGGGGTTTCCTCTTGGGTTGATGAAAATGTTTTAAAATTGACCGCAGTCATACATGCACAGCTCTGCAAACACACTATTGAACTGTACACTTTAAATGAAGTGATTATATGGTATGTGAATTACGTATTGTGAATGTTATCTCAATAAAGCTGTTACCCAAAAAGTGTTCCAGATTTGGCCAGTGGGTGCCCCTCTGAGCTGGCTCTCATGTCCATTTGACATGCCCCAATCCATATTTTTGAGAGCTTCCTTACTTTCTAGCACAAGATACTCCAGACTTACTTCATACTCTTTCCTACTCCAGCCTAGGAATCAACCTTTTTCCCAGAAGTCCTGCTTCCTGTTTGGGGGGAATGCAAAACCAAGATTGAGGCATTTATTATTTCCTTTAATCATCAAGACAACCCTATTAAGTCGGTATTAACCTATCTTCATTTTATAGATGAGGCCCAGAGAGGTAAAGCAGTTTGTCCAAGGTCACACAGCAGCCGAGCCTTTGCAAGCAGGCAATGTGAATCCAGAGCCCCTGCCCCTCAC
Source organism: Hyaena hyaena (assembly GCF_003009895.1). Taxonomy (NCBI): domain Eukaryota; kingdom Metazoa; phylum Chordata; class Mammalia; order Carnivora; family Hyaenidae; genus Hyaena; species Hyaena hyaena. The sequence goes on from NW_024081009.1 coordinate 1,765,683, forward strand.
ACCTCCCCCTACGTACACACGTGTGCGCATGCACACACACACACACACACGCACACACACACACAGAGTGAGAAAGTGAAGTTTATTTCTTCAGCGAGGTCACTTTTAATTGCTTTGTGAGATGCACTTTTGAGTGGAAACCAAAGTGCAGAGCTTATAAACAGCCTCTCGGGAATTGCACAAGGCAGGGTATGCCCTTGGGAAAAGTTACATATCTTGCATCTGGGAGGGTGGGATTGAGGGGAGATCAGCACCGTGTGCTGGCCCTTCCTCCAAGGGCACGTCCTCAAATCCACACACCCAAATACCAGTAAAGTCCAGGTCTCATCAATCTTCTTAGCCAGCCTCACTCCCCACCCTCGTACCCAAATGCTGACCACCGCCAGGTGCCCTTTACAAGAGTGAAAATGGCTAAGGGAGGAGAAAACCTACAGATGATGAAAGGAGATCAGCCTCAGCTTTTCACTGTTGGCATGGGCAATGGGTACATGGAGATTCATGACATCACTCTCTCTTGTCTTGTAAATAGATTTTAAACGTTTCTGTAGTAAAAATGTATGAAATGGTGAGAGGAAAGAGAAATAGCCAGGTGGGGAGCCATGAGTGGGAGAGGACATTTGGCTGCTCTCTCCAGATCCCTCAGGAGCTCGGAGGAGAGCAGCAGAGCGTCTGGGAGATTCTCGGGACCACAGGCCCTCAGCTGTGACTTCTACCCTCCGAAGAAGATGAGGACACTGCTCATATCCTTGGTCAGCTGCCTCATTGCCATAAATGAGGCCAGGCTCATCAATCGCTGTGACTTGGCCAGCGTGCTGCGCAAGGAGGACTTGGATGGCTTTGAGGGCTATTCGCTGAGTGACTGTGAGTGCCGCTTTCTCACACTCCCGCCCTCCCCCCTTCCTTCTCCACTCCTGCTCATGCCCTGTGTGCCTGTCTTTCCATCATTCATCCTTTGAAGCCAAGTTCAAAAAGCAGCCCTCCCTGGGGCGCCTGGGTGGCTCAGTTGGTTGAGTGTCCGGCTTCGGCTCATGTCATATCTCGCGATTTGTGGGTTTGAGCCCCGCGTGGGGCTCTGTGTTTACAGCTCAGAGCCTGGAGCCTGTTTCACATTCTGTGTCTCCCTCTCTTTCTGACCCTTCCCTGCTCACGCTCTGTCTCTCTCTGTCTCAAAAATAAAGTAGAAAAAAATTAAAAAAATAAAAAAGCAGCCCTCCCCAAGAAGCCCTTCCCAACATTCTATATTCGTTCCACAATTATTAACAGAGCACGTACTCTGCCCCAGGAACTATTTCAGGTGCTGAGGACAGAGACAACAACAAAGCCCCTTCTGTCACGGCGTTCACATTCCAGGGGCAGAGGCGGGCCCCAACCGTTGAACACACAGACCTATGAAGCACTTTCCTGGTGGTGATAAATGTTACACAAAGGATAAAGCAGGGGAGGGTGATGATAGGTAACACTGTACTAGAAGGGGAAGTCAAGGAAGGCCTCTCTGAGCAGGTGACATTAAGTGGCACTGAATGAAGCAAAGGGCTGGGTCACCCAAATGTCCAGGGAAGAGCATTCTAAGCTGAGGGGGCAGACGGTGCAGAGGCTTCATCCTACTCCATGGGGGGGCCACCAGCTTCCTTTTGCCCAGATTTTGTACATGCCTGTCTTGTGCTGTCTTCCTTTTATCTTGTGTTGTGGGTTTTTTTTTTTTTTTTGGTATCATCATTCTTGTACTAGAGGCCCCTTGAAGGCACTAGCTGCATTTGACCCAGCTAAATGTCCCTCACTGGGCTTTGCACACACTGGGTGATCATGGCACACAGTAGGTGATCATCAAGTGCAGGCGGTATGGATGGACAGAGGAATGATAAGAGGTTGTACCGAGGGGCAGGCAGATGGAAGGAAGGGCGAGGGGAGAAGCTAATGGGTGTTTCTGGCCAGCCTGCACCCTCTAGCCTCTTAGGCCTTGTTCCTTCCTTCTGCTTCCCTCTCCCTTTCTGCACCATCTCCTTTGTCCACTGGTTCAAGCCCTCCGAAAACCTTCTTCTCCCTGTCCTAAGGGCTGTGCCTGGCTTTTGTGGAAAGCAGCTTCAACCTATCAAAGGTGAATGAAAATGCAGATGGTAGCTTCGACTATGGCATCTTTCAGATCAACAGCCACTATTGGTGCAATGACTACCGGAGTCACTCGGAAAACATTTGCCATGAGGACTGTAAAGGTCTGCCTGGGGTCCCAGGGCGGGAGAGGTGAGAGAATGACTGGGGTCTACTCACAGGACTTCTCTGCCCACTTGATGCCCCGGAATGCCCCCAGAGGGGTGGCCCAAGGAGTCCAGGAATACCTTTGCTGAGCAGAGGACTTGACTAGTGGCTGTAACGCTCCTCACCATTAAGTGAGGAGACTGTCCGATGTGCGGGCTCCAGAAAGCTCTGCACAGCCAGTGGCAGAGCATCGCAGCAGCCAACATTTACTGAGAGTGTATTCTATACTGAGCGCTTTACATGCCAACTTTTCATGTGCTGGAAAGTATTATGATCCCCACTTTACAGATGAGCAAACTGAGGCTCAGAGCACCAGTGCTGAATGCCAGACTGGTGGCCCTGAAGGCTCAGCCCTAACCATCAAGTACTGACTTTGGCTGATAGTCAGATGGATTAAAGGCCAAGTGCAAACTCCCCACCTCAGAGCTGCCCTGAGAGGCTCCACAGGCCCATGACTTTGTCCCTCACTCCCTCCTTTGTACTCTGATCAATATCCCTGGACTCTTCACCTGAAGAGCCTCTCTCATTAGGCAAGATTTACCTTGGCCTCTGTGCTGCCTGTTTTGACATTTCCTTTCCCTAGAAACCCTCAAACGCGGAGCAAACCACCCTCTACCCTAGCTAGGACGCGTGGTAGTAAACATACATTTACTTCTGCCCCCTCCTGCCTCCACCGCTGGCCACCCTTGACCTCCAGCAGCCATTGTAGGGCTGTCTAAATGAGCCTCTGGGAGGGAGCCCTTGCCTAATCTGCCCCTGGGTGGCATCTGCCAGTGCAGGGAGAGCTGGGGTCTGCCTCAGTCTCTGGGACTGTCCTCTGTGTTCTCACGGGTATTCTCTGTCTCCCTTTCAGAACTGCTGAGCCCCAATCTTCTCTCAACCATCAACTGCGTGAAAAAGATTGTGTCTGGAGCAGGAGGGATGAAGAACTGGTGAGGAGGGCACTGTGGGACTAAGTTTGCAGGCAGAGCCCCGAGAAGGATGTAGAGGCAGAGAAGGGACAGGAGGCAAGGAACAGACCCCTTCTAACAGTCTAGAAAATGTGGGATAGCGGCAGGGCTCGGACCTGGGACTTATTAACAGTCATATTAAAACTGCTTTGGACACGGTGACAAAGCAAAGACTGTCAGTGAGCTTTTCCTGACAAGTTTCTCCTTCCTCGTGCATTTGCTTCACTACTTTCAAGAAAGTAGTCCGCACTCCACAGGACAGACCGTGGCTGCCCCCATGTAAATGCGCTAATGTTCTGAGCAGCCACGAAGGCTGGCTAGTCTCATCCCCAGTCCAAGTGGCTGGGATGGAGAATCTGATTGGTTCAGTTTAGACCCAGTGTCCCCACTTGGTTCAGTCAGCTATAGGGGTAGGAGCAGC
>NW_024081009.1:1773907-1776734 GCF_003009895.1 Hyaena hyaena
CACCCAGGCCCAGGCCTCTGGTTCCTGACTGCCATTTGCAAACCAAGAGAGGACCACAGTGAAGAAGTTTTTATAGTTGGGGAATTATTAAAGCATTCCTTGTGCAAAGAATGTGTTGATTTCTTCATGTTTAATTCCAGATATATTCGGAGGCACCTGGGTGGCTCAGTCAGTGAAGCGTCCAACTCTGGCTCAGGTCATGATCTCACGGTTTATGGGTTCGAGTCCCGCATCGGGCTCTGTGCTGACAGCTAGCTCAGAGCCTGGAGCCTGTTTCGGATTCTGTATCTCCCTCTCTCTCTGACCCTTCCCTGCTCACGCTGTCTCTCTCTCTCTCTCAGAAATAAATAAAACATTAAAAAAATTTAATTCCAGATATATTCCTACTATATACCTAGTATAGTAGGAGTGCTAGAGTAGGTACTAGAAGGAAGATAAAACATAACTATTGTTCTCGAGGTGTTCATCAGCTGCCTGGAGAAGCAGAGACATCCACAAATAATGAGTACAATGAATGAGTGGATAAATACAATGGATAATGAAATGGGTAATAAAATCTACAAGTTTTGGTTTGAAACAGTATCATGATCCCAGTTATTCCTCCAAAGCCAACAATTTCTTTTTGCTTATTTATTTTGAGAGGGGGAAGGGGCAGAGTGAGAGGGAGAGAGAGAGAGAAGCCCAAGCAGGCTCCTCGCTGTCAGCACAGAGCCCAGGCGGGGCTTGAACCCACGAACTGTGAGATCATAACCTGAGCCAAAGTCGAGAGTCTGATATTTAATGACATTTAACTGACTGAGCCATCCAGGTGCCCCCAAAGCCAACTATTTGAGTAAATAGCCCAATAAAGACTATTAATCACAGCTATCCTCTATCAGCACCTCCTCATATAAGTTTTAGCATGAAAAATGAAGGTCCCGGCGCCTGGGTAGCTCGGTTGGTTGAGCGTCTGACTTTGGCTCAGTTCATCATTGCCCAGTTTGTGGGTTTGAGCCCCGCGTAGGACTCTGTGCTGACAGCTCAGAGCCTGGAGCCTGTTTGGATTCTGTGTCTCCCTCTCTCTCTGCACCTCCTCCATTTGCACATGCACTCTCTCTCTCTCTCTCTCACAAATAAATAGTAACAAATGAAATCTGGCCATGTGTAGCAACATGGATGGCACCTAAGGGTGTTATGCTGAGCGAAATAAGTCAGTCAAAGGACAGATACCATATGTTTGCACGTATAGGAGGATGAGGAGGAACTTAACGGAGGACCATGGCGGAGAGGGAGGGAGGCAAACCATGAGAGACTCTTGAATGCTGAGAACAAACTGAGGACTGATGGGGGTGGGGCAGAGGGGAAAGGGGGTGATGGGCATGGAGGAGGGCACTTGTGGGGATGAGCACTGGGTGTTGTATGGAAACCAACTTGACAAAAACTATTAAAAAAAAATAAAAATATTAACAATGAAATAATTTTTTAAATGAAGGTCATATTTATGGGATAATAAAACGGAATCGATTTTGTCTTATGAAAATATATTTTTTTAACCCTGATTATATTGTCCTTTTCTTGTTTTGGCAAAGACTGGTGAAAACTTCACCACAGACGGACACAAGTCTGAAGACCACTGTTCAGAAACCTCAGGAGACTTATTTTGTAAGGTCCCTTCTGGCTCAGACATTCTAGGATTAAAATAAGGATCATTAGGATCTACTTTCCCTCTCAGTGTGTTAGTCTTCAAAATAGCTGACTATTTGGATGCCTAGAACGGCCCTTTTGCACAAGCACCATGAGCTCCAGTATTGGTGCCCTACTTGGCCTCACTCTTTGATTTTTCCGAATTTATCTCTCCTTCTTACCCTGCCTGCCGAACTCCCACATCATCTCCTCCCCACAAGCACACACATATACCCATTCACCAAAATCACGTAGGAAAATCAGGGAATGCTTTTTAAGGATTTCATTAATGGCTTAATGAGTTATAGTTTGATTTTGCATATTTAACATTCATGAAAACATTCTTAAGCCAAAGGATGGCATCTTTAGTGGTCATTTCTCACACGTAAGAAATGTAGATTTTTAGAGTTCAGTAGGTAACTTACTGCTAGTCTAAATCTTCTCCCGGAGCGAAAAGGAAAGCAGGTTACTATAAAATTGTCCATACCCAGGGATCCTGTAAGCTCACCCTTTAGACTCTACTGTGACTAGAAGCACTAAACCTGACGACATTGAGGCAACGGAACTGCGCGAGGGAAAGTAGCAGCAGAGACCCGCCCCAGAGTGGGAGGGGCGAAGGAGAGGTCTGGGGAGCAGCCCCCCCCGCTCCACCCCCGGCGGGCTGGCCCCTCCCCTCGCAAGAGCCCCTTTTTAAAAGGCGCGGGCCCTCGTAAACCTAGTCGCGCATGCGCAGTGGTGGTGGGATGGCGGAATTGCTCTCTTTTGCGGTTCCCACCGAGAGTGACAAAACCTTGCTGGTGTGGGAGCTGAATTCTGGACCCACGGCCGAGGCCTTGCATGTGAGTCGAGCCAGGATGGAGGGAGGGATGGGAATCTTCGAGTCTGGCTTTAGCCCCTCGCGCGCCTTGTAGTCTCCGCCGAAAGGAATCTTAGTTCTAGAGGCGACCTTTGCAGTTGCATGCTGCCTTCTAATGCTTCTCGAATCTTAGGATTTCAGAGAGAAGTCTGTTCATGAAATGAGAAGTATTTTGGGTTGCCTGTGCAGGAGGGCTTAGGGAATATAAGGGAATGGGCATGAAATTTGTTTCCTGGGCGTGAAATTTCATGCACTTAACCTGGCGTGGGACCACCTCACAGCATTCTCTGTTCACAGTCTTCTCCCAGT
>NW_024081009.1:1781191-1790330 GCF_003009895.1 Hyaena hyaena
CCTTGACTCAATCACCATTTCCTTATCAAGGGCCATGTCATTTCCTTTGTTGAGTGAGGCCTAGATTGCTAAACCTTTCACTTTGTAATTGTACATCTTCATCAGCCTTCTCTAATTGGCTTCTTTATCTAGCTGCTTCCTACCGACCTGGCTGCCTGATCTTACCCATATGCCTTTCCTCATTGATTTAACCTTGATCGAATCTGAGAATCCTCAAATGTGACTCTAGGTATGCTGCTTCCACTTGTTCAACACTTGTCTTCAATCCTGGTTCCACTCCCTATGATTGAAATGATCACCTGTCAGACGTTCCTTAGTTTGCAGGCTTCTATCCTGTGAAAATGTCACAATGCCATTCAGCTATTACAGATAATGAAACAGTTACTTTGTATCAGTTGTGAATAATGAGGTGTTTTCCTCTCATTTGGACATTAAGCCCGTTTCATAAATGGGTTTTGAGATTTCACAGCAGAAAGCCCATCACAGCAGAAAGCCCAAAGTCAATATATAGTTGATAGGAGAGAGCATTCACATTAGATTTCTTTATCTGTTTAACACAAAGCCTTAGGTTACTACCCCCCCCGCCCCCCGCCCCGGCCTCCTGAAATTGTTGCCCAATTTACTTATGTGTCCTTTTATACTTTGGCAAGTATATGTAGTTTCTGGTTGTTTTCTTGTTCACCTTTTATAAACACAGAAAAAAAGAACGTCTTAAAAATAAAATCAAGGAAAGGCCTAAGGCGTCTGAGAGTTTTTTTCACTAGCATGAAGGAAAACAGTTGTCAACAATCCCTGTGGCAAGGTCCTCCAAGATGACAACTCTCTTAACCAGTCGGGGGCTCAGGGCGCTCCTGAAGCTTCCTGATTGCCCAGAACAGCCCCACTCGGACTCCCCATTAGCCTTCCCCGCAACACTCAACATCTAAAAGTTTATCTTCATTTCTCTTTCCCAGCAGGCAGCTTCAGTTGGAGAAAGTAGTTTCATTTTCTTATCTACTCATTCATTCATTCAATCCATAGGCCTGTGCTTGGTTTTAGGAATGAGGAAAGAATAAAATATGGTTCCTTCAAGCACTTAAGGAACTGATAAACTAGTGATAGAGCCAGTTGCACCAACAAATCAATAAAGAATTAGTAATACTTTGACTTTATTGGAATTATTTGAACTTTTATGAATATATTAATATGCTACACCCCACTTAAAATTGAAAGAGACATTTAAGAAAGAACTAGAGGATATAAGAAATTCATTGTAGTGTGTAAGTTATTTAGAGAGTTAACACTGGAGGTATTAGAATTCTCAAAGAAGCTTATTAAGGTAGATGAACCTCTAATTGTTTTATTTACTTATAAAGTTTACAGAAGTATGTATATTCCTTCTTCTAACAGGGGTTAGTAACTTGGGGAGCGGAGGCTGCTGCAGACTCAGGTCCTTCTCAGGCCCAGCTTATCTGCTCTTCAGGTCATATTCTCAAACAGGAGCTATGCGATGGGACAGCAAAAACAATTTACTTCTTTGCTTACCTAACAACCCCCTGATGTGCTTCTGGAGGGTTTCCTTAGTTGCTTTCATCATCACTTTCACCACCAGAGATCAGGGAAACCTTCTGATTAATCAAGGGCCCTGGAAATGTAGGGTTTATGACAAGCTCATTTCTGAAGATGTTTCCAGTTTGATCTTCACACCCTCTCCATGAAATAGGTATTGAGAAATCTCAGGCATATCCAAAATAAGCCTCTGTGGCAGGTTATGATATTTTCAGGTCTATTTCTTTTGTCTTTAGGTTCGTCTTGGCACCAAACATAAGGCGGTTCAACATCAGGCCCTTGCCCTAAACAGCTCCCAGTGCCAAGAATTGGCAAATTATTACTTTGGTTTCAATGGATGGTCAAAAAGGATCATCAAGGTAAACTTTATAGGTTTTCTTTGACTAATTAGTTATTCCAACTTTGAAATCCTGGATTTTAGAGAGGAGGGAACTGGGTTGTGGGGAGGAGATGTGAGAGGCCTCTAAGTGGAGGTACCTTAATCTGCCACCTAGAATGAACAATAATTGCAATAACTTGGGTGGTGGTGTCCATAATTTTCTCCAGTATTTGTATGGGATATAGTAAAAACCAGCTGTCTTTATCTAGTAATCCATTTGCAAGTCTTAGCAGATGTTGAAGCTATAGGATACCTCCACTGTGGGCTGGGATTGCTGGAGTTTAGTTTTCATTTCTAATAACAAAACATCTTGAAGCTTACATTGAGATCCGAGTAAGGACCTTTCTCTTAAAATCCTAACAGCTTCAGGATCTTTCTGACCTTGAAGAAGGGGCGAAGGAAGATACTGCAGCACCACTTCAGAAACAGAGGCTGAAATTCTTCTGTGCTTTAGAGGTGGTGTTGCCATCCTACGGGTGCCGGAGTCCCGGAGCTGGCATGGCTGAGGAGCCTTTGGATAACCTGGAGGAAGGTCTGTTTACAGTGGGGGTCAGGAGGGGTGGGGAAGAGGAGGTGGAATCTCTCTTTCTAAAAACTTGTCTTTTCAGATACATCATCCAGCCCTTCTCTTGCTAAGCAACTAAAGCCCTAAGCAGAGTGTTTCTGGCCTACAGCATAGGCTTTTATCTTAGGCAATACCTGAAAGAAGCTTTAACTTGAAAATCCTAAGGCTGACTTTTCTGCCAAGAAGTTTAGGAGGAGGGAAGTAATGTTTTTCCAATTTTTGGTTAAGAATTTGCCTCGTGCTGGGGCGCCTGGGTGGCTTAGTCGGTTAAGCGTCCGACTTTCGCTTAGGTCATGATCTGGCGGTTTGTGGGTTCGAGCCCCGCGTCGGGCTCTGTGCTGACTGCCAGCTCAGAGCCTGGAGCCTGTTTCAGAGTCTGTGATTCCCTCTCTCTCTGACCCTCCCCTGTTCACGCTGTCTCTCTCACTCTCCTAGAAATAAATAAAACATTAAAAAAAAAAAAAAAGAATTTGCCTTGTGCTAAAATAGTCCTTCAAATACAGATCTCTTGCAGCCTGCAGTCATCCCAGCAAAGTCATCATCTAAAGATTTAAATAAACTCTTGTGTAAATGTTGAGTCCTTTGCCTCCTATAAAAGGGCTGGAGTCTAAAGAGTCAAATCCAGATTCCTAGAAAAGGTATTCCAATTGGTACTGTGTTTTTTCCCAGTGTCCACAGCACTTAGGCTTAGGGTTTTAAGGGAGGGGCAGGGCTGTTAGTAAATGGGGTGGAGTAGGCTCCCTGGGGTGGTGCCCAGGAAGAGATGGGGGTGGGGGGCAGAGGGAGAAGGGGGGTCACATGCACTACCACCAGACCTTCTCCCTGTGTGACTCCAGCCCTTGACCCACAGGAGGGTAGGGTCTGTAGGAGTCTAGTTTCAGCCTCTCAGTTTGCAATCTGTGAGTGATGTGACACCTGTGCCACTGTCCGAGCTTGCATCTCCCTTGTGGCACTTCTGAAATAGATCAGGGCAGTAACAGTGTGCCCTGTCAGGACGTGCCCACAGCAGAGCTGTTCAGCCTTGTGTTGTGCCTGCCCTTAGTTGCTAAGGTAATGAACTAAGAATCATGGATGTATTTTCACTTTAAAACATTTAACACTCAAATCAGTTATCATTCAGATAGGCATTTTTCAATCCATTTGTTTTGGTTGGATTTAGGGCCATTATCATTTCTTAAGAAAAGGAAGACCACCCAGAAGCTTGCTATTCAGAGGGCTATGTCAGACGCATTCCAGAAACTGTTGATCGTGATTTTAGGTAAGACATCTTTGATTGTCCTTACGGTACGTCAGTTTCAGTGAGCAAATACACTCATTGTGAAAAGTAAGTTGGATGAAAACACTTCATATTCTTTTACTCACCAAATGCTTTCAGAGCAGTAGTCTCAAATATGTTCTTTGTGGCATTTGTGAGAAATGCAAATATTTCTGTCCCCAGTGTATAGATATATAGTGACTTGCCTCTGTCCACACAAAAAGTGTTTGACTCGGTCTTCTTTCTTGATTGTTTGCTCATAATACACAATAGTATGGTGATTATAAGCTTTGGGGGCGCCTGGGTGGCTCAATCCATTAAGCATTCAACTATTGATTTCAGCTCAGGTCATGATCTCACGGTTTGTGAGATTGAGCCCCAAGTCGGGCTCTGTGCTGACAGCGTGGAGCCTGGTTGGGATTCTCTCTCTCCCCCTCTCTCTCTGCCTTTCCCCTGCTCCCTTATGCCCACATGCTCTCCCTCTCTCAAATAATTAAAAAAATAATAAACTTTTAAGCTTTGGACATCTAGTGTTGAATCTTAACTCTGTCTCCTAGATTTCCTATCTAATTTTAGGTTTTATAGTAAGATTTGAAGTATTTTATCTTTCTAAGCTGCCATTTCTTTATCTGCAAAGTAAACATAATAATTCAACTTACCTCATGGGAGATGAACTGTAAGAGCAAATGAGATGATGAAAAAGTTTAGAACTATCCCTGAAACAGGAACACAGTAAGCAGAGAAAATATGTTAACTTGTTATCATCATTGTTATCCTGTTGGAGAATTCATTAGATTGTGTTTTTGGAATCAGGTCAGCTTCAGTTTTTGTTTCTAGAAATGACACGTTGGGTGAATATGATTCTTAGATCAGGATCAGCTACATTTTTGTGAATCTCGAAAGCGGTCATGCTGTTGAATAGCATTGTGTTCCCTATTGAGTTCTACAATGTGTGTGAATGTTACAGGCTGTGCTGAAAGGAAATTTTATAATTAGTAGAGAGTCCCCAAACAATTGCTCCCCTGCTTCATAGTCCTGCAGGCTTAGAGACTAAGAAATCCTAGCTAAGTTTCAGAGGCCTTAGTTGCCTGTGAGAGTTGACCCTGGATTGGTCTCAGGCTTCCAGCCTGGGCAGCTCTTCCAGTGAAGGTTGACTTCCCTGGTCATCAGGTAGAATCTCCATTAGCTGTCAGTTCTGAGTAACAACCTTTAAGAACCAAACTAAACCTTTGGGTTGTTGACCTCTCTGATACATGCTGTAGTATCCCTTGTACACACTCGGCATCTTGTAACTGTAGTTTGGCTTAAGGGGAATTGCATTGTCTATAAGGGACACGGACCAGGTTCTGCCAATAAACTGTTCAAGCGCATTCCCTCCTTCCCTCCCTCCCTCTCTGTCTCTCTCTCTCTCACACACACACTCTCTCTTTCTCTCTCTCTCTCTTCCTCCTTCCATCTCTCTCTCTCTCACCTGCATTGTTCATTGTATCTGGTGGGATTTTGTTTCCAGGGCATAGAAACTTGCCTTGTTTCTAATATGAATATCAGGTGTCAGCTATAGTCCAGTGGTCTTTATTCCAGGTTTGAACTCACATTGACCTCTACCTAATCCCTTACTGTTTAGTTACATGGTTTTGAACATTTTTGTTTCCATAGTTTTAACTTCCTGTGTCATTATTCCTTAGTTCCTATCTCTAAGATCATAGTGTTTTTTGAACCACATAGTCGTTAACTTCATATATATTTTTTCTCAATAGTTACGATAAAAACTAAAGTATGAGATGAGAAAACTACTAGGAAAATGCTTTTATTTTCTTTTAGAAATAAAAAGAATGTCTAATCATCGTGTACAAGTTTTAGAACGAGAAAAATTCTGAAATGATCCTCATTGACTTTATTTTTTAAATGTTTATTTCTGAGAGAGAGAGAGGGAGAGTGAACAGCGGAGGGGCAGAGAGAGGGAGACAGAGGATCCAAAGCAGGCTCTGTCCTGACAGCAGAGAGCCCAGTGTGGAACTTGAATTCACGAATCATGAGATCATGACCTAAGCTGAAGTCAGATGCTTAACTGACTGAGTCACTCAGGTGCCTCTTTTTTTCTTTTCTTTTCTTTTCTTTCTTCTTTCTTTTCTTTTTTTTCTTTTTTTTTTTTTTTTTTTGGTCAATCCTTGTTCACTTTATTTCAGAAAGTGGTAAAATAGCTGTGGAATACAGACCCTGTGAAGAGATCACAGATGCCAGTATCGAACACGAGCTACAGGTATCTATTCAAGTATGTGGAGATTAAAGCTCAAGGCTTACATAGCCACTGTAGCCATAATTTAAAGCAAGCAGCAGAAGTTGAAAGACTTTGGCATTAGCACTATGGTCCTTTGAGAAGTGTGAAACTAGGAAACTGCTTTTGATGGTAGGCAATTTCTGGGGCTTTTCCTGAAGTCCTGGCCCTTGGCTCTGACCCCTTGTTTGAGATTTAGAGAGTGCTCCCATCGTTGTGGACATAGGAGAGGACACAAGCCTTTTAGAGCTCCTCTCAAACAGAATCTCAAGGATTTGGGAACAGAGTAACTATGGCCTTAAATATGATTATACCACAGTGTTTGAAACCATTGTGCCACTCAAATAGGATGTATCACCCAGATGTTGTCATCTCTCATATATCTTGCATGATATCTTGCTGAAGAACTTTTCTATAAATCACTCACCTGGATGCCCTGAATTAGGGATTAAGTTACCAAAGTAATTTTTAAAAGAAAATACTAATGTACCACATACAGAATGTTTAAAAACAAACAAAAAAGGACCAAAGAATGTGTTGCATGTCATTGAGAACTTTATTTGGGGCTAGATTTGTGAAGTTTTGTTTTTGGATTTTTTTATAATGTTTTTTTATTTTTGAGAGTGAGAGAGACAGAGCGTGAGCAGGGGAGGGGCAGAGAGAGAGAGGGAGACATAGAAGCGGAAGCAGGCTCCAAGCTCAGAGCTGTCAGCAGTGTGCCCAATGCGGGGCTCAACCCCATGAACTGTGAGATCATGACCTAAGCCAAAGTCAGATGCTCAGCTGACTGAGCCACCCAGGCACCTCTAGATTTCGGAATATTTAATTTACCTTACAGTTGCAAAGTTCGTTTTGAAGGGAAGAGGGTGGAGAAAGAAAAGATGGTTACTTTCTGGAAAAGCACTGGAAGTCCTCGCCCCCCCCAGCCGGTGCAAAATAGTTACTTTAATTTAATTTAAATCAAGCCAGTCAAGGAAACTTCAGACTTATCCAAGTTCAGCTTTAAGAAGTCTAGCTTCCTGGGGTGCCTGGGTGGCCCATGGGTCGAGCATCCGTCTCTTGATTTGGGCTCAGGTCATGATCCTAGAGTTTGTGGGGTCAGCCCCATGTCGGGCTCTGTGCTGAGCCTGGAGCCTGCTTGGGATTCTCTCTGTCTCTCCCTCTGTCCCTCTTCTCCACTCATGCTTCTCTCTCTCTAAAAAAATTTTTTTAATTAAAAAAAAAAGTAGCTTCCTGCAAAATATGAAAGATGAGGGAAAGAGATTCAGCACTGATGCTGACGATTTCAGAAACCTGATTATAACAACAGATCCATTCCTACATAAGGCCAGTCTTGGAATCAGTTCCGTTTCAAAACCATTCTTGTGGGCTAGACCCTGGGATTAAGATAAAAAGCCCCTCTCTCTTGCAGTTTACATGCTAGAGGTTGTGCCAGACCATAAACAAGGACTAAAAATACATTATAAAAAGGGCTGTGAAGGAAGTAAACTGAGTTGCTAGTTACAGTATTTCAGGAAAATTGTTTAACATGCTGACTTTAACATGCTAAGTGCCTTCTCCATGTGGGCACACAGGGTGGACCTCTGAAAAGGGGCCTTGTTACTCTTTCTAGATCAACAGCTATGTCCAGGTAAGATGGAATGGAGGAAGTTTTCCCACCCAATGTAAATAAAGGGATAGAATTGGTTTCAGGCCCTCTTTCCCAGAATGAATTGCTCAGCAGCCCCTTAGAACCCCTCCTAGAGACATTTTGGAGCCATCACAGATTCAGTGGTAGCCCCCATCTGTCAGAGTGGTGAATTAATAATCAGATGTGGGTATTGAGAATTTAGAGGAAATGGCAACATTTTAGAATATCTAACTGTAACTGCGTTCCCCTCCCCATCGCCCTAACTGGTGCTTATTTTGCAGGTCAGCTACTTTTCTTGGAAGCAGTATGGCCAGGGGGAGGAAGAATATCTTTCGGATTTAAGCTTTGAAGAACAAGAATTCAAATTGCGAGAGCTGGACTAGCATTTATTAATTTCCCAGGATGCCAAGTCCCGTAGCTTCCTTGGGAGCTCAGCCCCTCTCTCCCACCTATCAGCCCGCCAGAGTTGCTGGAGTCCGGGGACACTCAGATATGAGTCTAAATCCTGCCTTGCTGTGAGCAGCCCCGGGGCGGGGGCGGTGGTGAACTTTACAGGGGGAAGGGAGTCCTGGGCCCCAGTGATTCTGGAAAAAGGGCTCGATCCGGTGGTGTGGAGCCCATCTCCAAGGAGCTAATAAAGGTGGCGTAAATCAAGATGTCATAAATAAAGGGTGGGACGTAGGCGGGGGAGGGGCGCGCAGTTGCTAACAGTGAGCGCATCACGGGACTGCCATAATGCTCCGGCTCCCGTTGAGGGCGTGGCGCCAGCGCCCCACTGGCCTGGGCTGCTGCGCCCTAGAGCCTCCGCATGGCATGTCCCCGCTGTGCCTCTGTGCCGCACTGCTTCCCTTTATGTGGCAATCATTGTGGCTGCTGACCTGGCAGCCCAGCCTCCGGAGTGGGCCCTGAACCCTGCGCAGCTGACCTCCGAACCCCTGAAGCTTACGAGCCCTGGTCTTCGCACTCCTCTGATCTCCCACCCGAATCGCCCCAGGCACTTACACCCCCGGCTGAGCCGGGGCGCTTTATTTACCTGGGGCCCTCTGCTCCAGCCCAGATGTTGGCCCCGCCCATGGAGTTGACAAACTTTGATTCCGTTCCTGGACACGGATTCAGTTGGAGAACTGCCCCCAAGGCCAGATCAAGATTTGAATGACCAGCTAACGCAGCATCAAAGGCTCCCAGAGATGGTTCCTCAGACCACAGCTCCACCTCTTCAACTCAAAAGTAAGATTAAAACTGTAGGTTTAGATCAGGCCGAAGATCACCAATCATTCGAAATCCTTGTTCCATCTCTGGATCGTCAGAGTTCAAAGCCAACGAAGTTTATTGTTTCACCCCTAAACCTGAAGAAAGATCTAGCTCAGCATCAAAGACTTGCCAAAGTTGCTGTTGGAACTCCAAACCAATTTGCAAATAAAAAACACCTAGCACAACAGTTGGATGATTATTTACATTCCAAACTGGATATATATCCTGAGAAGAAT